>NW_017671076.1:118210-193649 GCF_001879085.1 Nicotiana attenuata | reverse complement strand
TTGTAAGCGAAAAGTAATTAAGTTTGGCTTGCCTAGCTTCTACGAGTAGGCGCCATCACGACTCCCGAGGGTGGGAAATCCGGGTCGTGACAAGTTGGTATCAGAGCTCTAGGTTACATAGGTCTCACAACTCACGGACAAGCTTAGTAGAGTTTGAGGGATCGGTACGGAGACGTCTGTACTTATCCCCCAGAGGCTACCGAGTTAGGAAAAGTTTCACATTTGTTCTTTCTTGTCGTGCGGTTTGGTTTCTCATTGCTGATTGAATTTCTACTCTGTTCTTTCGCAGATGGCACACCTGCTTTTTCATATTCCGATCAGCAGTCCGAGCCCCAGGAAGCTCCCGCTAGGGACAGAGGACGAGGCCGTGCTAGAGGCCGAGGTAGGGGCAGAGCTCAGCCCCGAGCAGCAGCACCAGTGGCGGAGCCTCAGGTTGACATTGACGAGGAGGTTCCGACCCCAGCCCCAGTAGTTCCGATGGGCCCAGCTCAGGTCCCAGAGGGGTTTATTGCTACCCTAGTTCTTCAGGAAGCTCTAGTCCGATTGGTGGGCCTCATGGAGAGTGTTACTCGAGCGGGTTTGCTTCCTGTAGCACCAGCCGTATCTCAGGCTGGAGGAGGGGCCCAGACTCCTGCTACTTGTACTCCGGAGCAGGGAGTTCCACCGATTCAGACTCCAGTAGTTCAGCCAGTTGGAGCAGCTCAGCCGGGTGTGGTAGCCCAGGCCAGTGATGGGGCAGCTATGTCTGCCGATGCTTTATGGAGGTTGGATAGGTTCAACAAGCTCTTTACTACTACCTTCAGCGGTGCATCTACCGAGGATCCTCAGGATTATTTGGACAGCTGCCACGAGGTTCTTCGGAACATGGGTATTGTTGAGTCCAATGGAGTGGACTTTGCTGCATTTCGCCTATCTGGATCCGCCAAGACTTGGTGGAGGGATTTCTGTTTAGCTAGACCAGCAGGGTCTCCAGGCTTGACTTGGGATCAGTTCACGCATACATTTCTGGAGAAGTTTCTCCCTGTCACACAGCGTGAGGCCTATCGGAGGCAGTTTGAGCGTCTGCATCAGGGGTCCATGTCCGTCACCCAGTACGAGACCAGGTTTATTGAGTTGGCTCGCCATGCTACTATTATACTCCCCACTGTGAGGGAGAGGGTGAGATGATTTATTGATGGACTTGTCCAGCCTATTCGTCTCCAGATGGCCAGAGAGGTGGGGAGTGATATTACATTTCAGGAGGTGGCCAATGTGCCCCGGAGGATCGAGATGGTATTGCCACAGGCGGGTGGTCATAGAGCAGACAAAAGACCCCGTCAGTCAGGCCTATTCGGTGGTGCCTCATCTAGAGGTAAAGATTCTTATGATAGGGGTCAGCCTTCTAGGCCTTTCCAGTCAGCCCTCCAGGTTTCTCAGGGTGCCCCAGGTGATCGTGGTTTCCGTGGGCATTATTCTGACCAGCAGCCATTCAGTGCACCGCCAGCTCCTATCAGTGCGCCGCCGCTTCAGAGTTTTCGTGGTGGTCATTCAGGTCGAAAGGGCCAGCAGACTCAGCAGCCGAGGACTTGTTACACTTGTGGTGACACGGGTCATATTGCCAGATTTTGCCCTCGAGCACCGAGCAGTTCTCAGCACCAGGGTTCTCGTGCCATGGTTCAGGCACCAGCTTCCCCACAGCCCGCCCAGCCAGCTAGAGGTGGGGGTAGAGGTGCCAGAGGTGGAGGTAGAGGTCATAGAGGTGGAGCTCAGACCGCCAGAGGTGGAGGCCAGCCAGCAGAAGGCCGTCCCAGAGAGGTAGATCAGAATGGTGGGGCCCAGCCCCGATGTTATGCTCTTCTGGCTAGGCTCGAGGCAGTACGGTTCTGGTTTGTGATAGAGATGCTTCAGTGTTGTTTGATCCGGGGTCTACGTATTCGTATGTGTCATCCTATTTTGCCCCGTATTTGATCATGCCTAGTGATGCATTGGGTATTCCTGTTTATGTGTCTACGCCGGTGGGTGATTCCATTGTGGTCGATCGAGTCCATCGCTCTGTTTTTATGGTGATTGGGGATGGACTGGTTACCACCCTATCACGCTATCTTGGACTGCCATGCCAAGACTGTGACCTTAGCTTTACCGGGTATGCCTCGCTTAGAGTGGAGAGGGACTCCAGGTCATTCTACCCGCAGTGTCATATCATATGTGAAGGCTCGACGTATGGTCGAGAAGGGGTGTTTGGCCTATTTAGCTTTTGTTCGGGATTCCAGTCTAGAATGGATTCCCTCTATCGATTCTGTGCCTGTTGCTTGTGATTTTCCTGATGTTTTTCCTTCAGACCTGCCGGGTATGCCGCCCGATAGGGATATTGATTTCTGCATTGATCTGGTTTCGGGCACTCAGCCCATTTCTATTCCACCATATCATATGGCCCCGCCGGAGTTGAAGGAGTTAAAAGAGCAGTTGCAGGATTTGCATGAGAAGGGTTTCATTAGACCCAGTATGTCTCCTTGGGGTGCGACGGTGTTATTTGTCAAGAAGAAGGATGGGTCAATGAGAATGTGTATTGATTACCGGCAATTGAAGAAAGTAACGGTCAAGAATAAGTATCCACTACCGAGGATTGATGATTTTTTCGACCAGCTTCAGGGTGCCAGGGTATTTTCCAAGATTGACTTACGATCTGGTTACCATCAGTTGAGGATTAGGGCATCCAATGTCCCTAAGACAGCTTTCCGCACTCGGTATGGGCATTATGAGTTTTTGGTTATGTCATTTGGGTTGACAAATGCCCCAGCAGCTTTCATGGACTTGATGAACCCAATGTTCAGGCCTTATTTGGATCCATTCGTGATAGTGTTCATTGATGATATATTGATATACTCCCGAATCCAGGAGGATCACAAGCAGCACCTCAGAGTGGTTCTTCAGAATCTGAGGGATAGTCAGTTATATGCTAAGTTCTCGAAGTGTGAATTCTGGTTGGGTTCAGTTGCATTTCTGGGTCACATTGTATTAGCTGAGGGTATTCAGGTGGACCCAAAGAAGATAGAGGCAGTCAAGAACTGGCCTAGACCAGCATCAGCTACAGAGATTCGGAGTTTCTTGGGGTTGGCAGGCTACTACAGACGGTTCGTGGAGGGATTTTCATCTATTGCAGCCCCGATGACCAGATTGACCCAGAAGGGTGCCCAGTTCAGATGGTCGGATGAGTGTGAGGCGAGCTTTCAGAAGCTCAAGACAGCTCTGACTACGGCACCGGTGTTGGTTTTGCCCACAGGTTCAGGGCCTTATACAGTCTATTGTGATGCTTCCCGTGTTGGGCTTGGAGCAGTGTTGATGCAGGATGGCAAGGTCATTGCCTATGCTTCGAGGCAGTTGAAGATTCATGAGAAGAACTATCCGGTTCATGATTTGGAGTTGGCAGCCATAGTTCACGCATTGAAGATTTGGAGGCATTATCTGTATGGCGTGGCATGTGAGGTGTTCACGGATCACAAGAGTCTTCAGTACTTGTTCAAGCAAAAGGAGTTGAATTTGAGGCAGAGGAGGTGGTTGGAGTTGTTGAAGGATTATGATATCACCATTTTATATCATCCGGGAAAGGCCAATGTGGTGGCCGATGCTTTGAGTAGGAAGTCAGCCAGTATGGGCAGTCTTGCTTATATTCCGGTCGGTGAGAGGCCGCTTGCTTTGGATGTTCAGGCTTTAGCCAATCAGTTCGTGAGACTGGATGTTTCTGAGCCCAGTCGTGTGTTAGCTTGCACGGTCGCTCGTTCTTCATTATTGGAGCGTATCCGTGATCGGCAGTATGATGATCCCCATTTGTGTGTCCTTAGAGACACGGTGCAGCGCGGAGGTGCCAGGCAGGTTACCTTAGATGATGATGGAGTTTTGAGATTGCAGGGTCGAGTATGTGTGCCTAATGTGGATGGGCTCCGAGAGTTGATTTTGGAGGAGGCCCATAGCTCCCGGTACTCTATTCATCCGGGCGCCGCGAAGATGTATCAGGATTTGCGGCAGCATTATTGGTGGCGTAGAATGAAGAAGGATATCGTAGCATATGTAGCTCGTTGTTTGAATTGTCAGCAGGTTAAGTACGAGCATCAGAGGCCTGGTGGTTTATTTCAGAGGATTGAGCTTCCCGAGTGGAAGTGGGAGCGGATTACTATGGATTTTGTTACTGGACTTCCGTTGACTCGGAAGAAGTTCGATGCAGTATGGGTCATTGTTGATAGGCTGACCAAGTCAGCGCATTTCATTCCTGTGGCAGTCTCCTATTCATCCGAGAGATTAGCTGAGATTTATATCCGGGAGATTGTTCGCCTTCATGGTGTGCCGGCATCTATCATTTTGGACCGGGGTACGCAGTTTACCTCGCGCTTCTGGGGAGCAGTCCAGCGAGAGTTGGGCACACGGGTTGAGTTGAGCACAGCATTTCATCCCCAGACGGACGGCCAGTCCGAGCGGACTATTCAGATTTTGGAGGATATGCTTCGAGCTTGTGTTATTGACTTTGGAGGTTCGTGGGATCAGTTCTTGCCTTTAGCGGAGTTTGCCTACAACAACAGCTACCAGTCGAGCATCCAGATGGCTCCTTATGAGGCTTTATATGGTAGGCGGTGTCGGTCTCCGGTTGGATGGTTTGAGCCGGGAGAGGCTCGGTTGTTGGGTACAGATTTGGTTCAGGAGGCCTTGGACAAGGTCAAGATCATTCAGGATAGGCTTCGTTCAGCTCAGTCTAGGCAAAAGAGTTATGCAGATCGTAAGGTTCGAGATGTAGCTTTCATGGTTGGTGAGCGGGTATTGCTCCGAGTGTCGCCTATGAAGGGCGTGATGAGATTTGGGAAGAAAGGCAAGCTTAGCCCTAGGTTCATTGGTCCGTTTGAGATTCTTGATCGAGTGGGAGAGGTGGCTTACAGACTTGCATTGCCGCCTAGCTTATCAGCCGTGCATCCAGTTTTTCATGTATCTATGCTTCGGAGGTATCACGGCGATCCAGCTCACGTGTTAGATTTCAGCACTGTCCAGTTGGACAAGGACTTGTCTTATGAGGAGGAGCCAGTGGCCATTCTAGACCGGCAGGTTCGTCAGTTGAGATCCAAGAGTTTTCCTTCTATTCGTGTTCAGTGGAGAGAACAGCCTCCTGAGGCATCGACCTGGGAGTCCGAGTCTGATATGTAGAGTCGATATCCTCATCTTTTCCCCGACTCAGGTACTTCTTTCTTTTGTCCGTTCGAGGACGAACGGTTGTTTTAGAGGTGGAGAATGTGACGACCCAAAGGGTCATCACCTATTTTCCTATTTATTTTGTGCTTCCGAGGCCTTGAAAAACCTCATTTAGGGTTGCCTCGATTTGCGTGCGCAGTCCGAGCGCGTAGCCGGAAAGCTTAAATAAGAATTTTGTGAGAAAATGCTAAATTTTGATATTAAATTGATTAAATTTGACTTCGGTCAACATTTTTGGCAAACGGACCCGGACCCATGATTTGACGGTCCCGGAGGGTCCGTAGGAAAATATGGGACTTGGGCGTATGCCCGGAATCGAATTCCGAGGTCCCAATCCCGAGAAATGAATTTATGTGAAATTATTTTCTGGAAATAATTAAGGAAATTAGAAATGATGTTTGATTAAAAGATTATGGTATCGGGCCCGTATTTTGGTTCCGGCACCCGGTACAAGTCTTATATATGGTTTAAGCGCTTTCTGTAAAGTTTGGTTGAAAACGAACGTCGTTTGACGTGTTTCGGACTTAAAACTCTAAATTTGAAAGATTAAGAAGTTTGAAGAAAAACTTGTGATTTTGAGGTTTGATTCGTTGTTCTTGATGTTATTTTGGCGATTTGATCGCCCGGTTAAGTTCGTAGGATGTTGTTGAGTTAGTATATGTGTTTGGTTAGGAGCCCGAGGGCTCGGAAGTGTTTCGGAGGTGTTTCCGGATGGTTTTTGACTTAGAAAGATTGCAGGTTTTTGCTTCAGCTGTGCAAGTCCCTTTTTGTTCTTCGCGTTTGCGACGCATTCTTCGCGTTCGCGATGGCTATGAGTTCTCCCTTCATCGCGTTCGCATACTTGCCTCGCGTTCGCGTAGAGTCATTTGACTCTGAAGACTCAGCCTTCTTTTACTCTTCGCGTTCGCATCTACCCACTCGCGAACGCGTAGTGTTGCAGATCCCCTTCCCCGCATTCGCGTTAGGGTCCACGCGTTCGCGTAGACCAAGTTCTGGACCCCCCCAACTTTTCCTCTTCGCGTTCACACTCCTCCCATCACGAACGCGATGGTCTGATAAATTACCCTTCGCGAACGCGATCCCCTTTCCGCGAACGCGAAGGGCAATTTTGCCCAGTTATATTTTTAATTTCCAGTACAGTGTAGTTATGGGAATTTCATAAAAACACACGAGCTCCTTCTTCTCCAAGGTCTTTAGGCGTCCATTGAAGCTCCCTTTCACCAAAACTTCTTGGGTTAGTAAATCTTAACTCGTTTTCTTCATTTTCCATCAATATTTGTTGAATTCCTAAGCCTAAAACATGTAATTTAGGGTAGAAATTGGGGGAAATGGGTAGAGTTAGGGCTTTTTACTTTTTCTTGATTCAGACCTCGTTTTGGGGTCGAATTTGAGAACAAATTATATATTCGGGCTCGTGGGTGAATGCGGGATTTGATTTTGGTCCGAACCTTGTGTTTTGACCAAGCGGGCCCGGGAGCAATTTTGGGGGTTTTGGGAAAGAAAGCTTGGAAATCTATAATTAGACATTGGGTTTGATTTGTTTAGCATATATTGATCTTATGAAGTCATTATTGTATAGATTTGATCGAATTGGAGCCGAATTCGAGAGGTAAAGCGGTTGTTGTGGATTGATTTGGCCGTGGAAGTTGAGGTAAGTGTTTGGTTTAACCCTAGCTTGAGGGAATAGGAGTTGAGTCTTATTTGATACTTGCTAATTGTCGAGTACGATGTATAGGCATGGTGACGAGTATCTATACATTGGTGTCTAGCATGACCGTGAGTCCTTATTTTGCGAATAGTTTGGTTGTTGGTATGCCTTCCATGCTTAATTGATGACTTCTATGTGTTGTAAAGACCTTGTGAAAGAAATTGTGATCTTGAAACTTCATGGAGCGTTGGCTCGAGTTAAAAATGCAAATTGTGAAGGTATATGAGATAAGTAAATCCTTGGAGCATTGGCTCAAGTGGTAATGTGAACTATGAGATGAAAGTGAAAGAAAGAGAAAGAGTTAATGATTTATTCCCTTGCCGGGACGTAGTTGATAATTGATGTTGTGCCCTTGCCGGGGTTTTTTTTAATTGTTTGCTTGTACTCCCTTGCCGGGATTTCCATTATCGTTTTATTATTTCCCTTGCCCTTGTTTGTGATTGTTGATTGGGTGAGGAAGAGTGTTAAAGCACGAAGGGTGATGCCGTGCATTGTTTGTTCTTGTAAGGAAAGAGTGTAAAGCACGAAGGGTGATGCCGTGCCGCACAATGTGCCATTCCGTGCCTATTCTATTGATTATATGTGAGGAATGAGAGTAAAAGCATGAAGGGTGATGCCGTGCACGTTTGTTTATATTATTGCTTGGTGAGGATGAGGGTAAAAGCACGAAGGGTGATGCCGTGCATTTGTTGATCTCTGTTCTTTATTGTTGTATAAGTTGTGCTTTTCCTTAGTGTTAGTCCATTTATATTTGAAACTGTTATCTCCCCACAGCATTCTTCCCCTCCCACATTGTTTTACTTGCCTTGTACTTCGATTCCGCTGTATATATATAATTGCACAGGTTTATGTGGTAGTCCTGTCTAGCCTCGTCACTACTTCGCCGGGGTTAGGCTCGATACTTACCAGCACATGGGGTCGGTTGTGCTGATGCTACACTCTGTGCTATTTGCACATGTCCAGGTTTCGAGCAGCAGCAGCAGCAGCATTAGTACGGGAGCAGGCCTTCAGTCCAGCAAGACCCGAGGTAGCCTTGCAGGCGTCCGCAGGCCCGACGTCTCCCTTATTCTCTCTTTTAGTCTGTTGCCTCCTTGTATTCGAGACAAACAACTTATGTGTTCTTTCAGACATTTGTATTTAGTATTTCTTAGCAGTTCGTGAGTATTGTGACACCAGTCTTGGGTAGAGGCTTATTTGACAATTCCGTGTTTTTATTCAGTTTCTATAATTAAGACTTTCGATATTATTTAATTTTCGTTGTTTTATATTGTTGCCATAAATTGTTAAAAGGGGGAAATTATATATATATATATATATATATATATATATATATATCATTCATTATCCTTTGAAATTCGGAAGGAGCATTTTTTAAACCAAATGGCATTACATTCCATTCATATTGTCCAAATGGTACCGTAAAAGCAGTTTTATACCTTTCTTTGGGATCTATTTGAATTTGCCAAAATCCTGATTTTAGATCAAATTTTGAAAAGATAGTTGCAGCATAAAGCCTTTGAAGTAAATCCTTTATGTCTGTGGGTGTTTTGAATGAAATTGGCTGAAGGGCTAAGTATTTTCTTAGCTACCTCTTGGGGGTTGGAATGCCAGAACTCTGGTTTAATTTGAATGAGTTGGTAAACACTTTCGTTCTTAATATAAGTGGGTTCCTCGGAGGAGGAGCCTTTGTGTACAGAAATAGGTTGTGGCACTGATGAAGAAAGTGCCTGATCGGTTGTAGTCTTGGGGATGTTGGATGGACATCCTGTACCTGTAATGGGGCTTTTAGCCTCCAATATTTTTTGTGCGGTGCTTTTGGCAACCGCAGGAAGTGAAGAGGCGGTGAGATTATTTTGTTAATCCACACCGTAGTATGGGTGACACATGATTGGGTTTGTTTTTCTTTGTGGGGCTTAAACAAGCAAGATCTAGTATCTGTGAGAATAAACTCATAATATTTTTGGGTATGTCTGTGGGTGTTTTGAATGAAATTGGCTGAAGGGCTAAGTATTTTCTTAGCTACCTCTTGGGGGTTGGAATGCCAGAACTCTGGTTCAATTTGAATGAGTTGGTAAACACTTTCGTTCTTAATATAAGTGGGTTCCTCGGAGGAGGAGCCTTTGTGTGTAGAAATAGGTTGTGGCACTGATGAAGAAAGTGCCTGATTGGTTATAGTCTTGGGGATGTTGGATGGACATCCTGTACCTATAATGTATATATATATATATATATATATATATTTTTTTTTTTTTTAAGCGAAAAGTAATTAAGTTTGGCTTGCCTAGCTTCTACGACTAGGCGCCATCACGACTCCCGAGGGTGGGAAATCCGGGTCGTGACACGCTTATTCCTAGGCTTCAACGACTATATGATTCGGCAAAATCTGCGAAGCAAATGAAGTGGCACTATAAAAATTGTAGGGAAGAAGGTGTGTTGTGCCACCCATCGGATGGAGAAGCATGGAAATACTTTGATCGAATCTATCCAGACTTTGCTGTAGAGCCTAGGAATGTTAGACTTGGTCTTTGTGCTGATGGATTTACACCTTATAGTCAGTCAGTATCGCCATATTCTTGTTGGCCGGTGATTCTTACTCCCTACAATGAGAATAATAAAGATCCTAGTGCAGCTAAATCTGCAACCATGCCAAAGAGTTCAATAAAATAAAGTGATTCTAGTTTGTGCGTTATTTCAGATGTTTCATTCCTAACGCATGTTGCTAGTTCTTAGTTCCAAAGAAGGATTACAAGCGGATACATACTAATGTGAATAATCTAATGAGTAAGTGATAGGTATCTTTATTGATTAAGATGCAAATTTGATGGAATTGGTAGAGAATTGATATAGACCTTTATTTTCACTATTGACTTACAATATGGTTAGCTATTTGTTTTTTTGTTTTTTTGAGTTAGTCTAAACATCTGAATTAGTTTAGAAATTTCTTGTAATGAGTAATAATAGGCATCTTTATTGTTCAATATTGGCCGCTCTCTTTGTCTGCTATTATTTCTATTTCATCGTTGCAATATTCAGTTATTTGATCACCCTTCGTATTAGATGTAAAAGTTCTTCTTTGAATGAGATTGTGGATTTGTTACAAGCTTCATAAAGTCACATTCTTTGCCAAGATTCAGCTTTTGTTCTTGACTCCTTATATTTGAGCAGTTGGTTCACCATTTTTGGGCTCTGTGTTATATATGTTTTCTCCTGAGAACAATAGTTAATTCTTGTCCTTATTAATTTTTTCTCTTGAGAACGATGTTCTATTGGCATTATATAATATCTCAAATAACTTATTTTGGTGCAGAATAATTTTGAAAAAAAGAAACAAGAACTGTCAGCTTCTCAAAGTGCATCAACTGAGGTAGGAGACACTAATTTAGCAAGGCAATTAAGTGAAATGGATATTTGGGTGCAATCTGTTGGTGGAAAGAAAAAAGGAAGGGTTGTAGGACTTGGTTCTTTGGGTTAATCTTTAAAAGCACTTAAGCATTCAACATCTACTTTACAAGGAGAAATTGATGAGATAATTAAATCTCAGGTGCATGCTTCCAATGCTGACTTATATGCTCAGTTGCAAGAAGAGCGACACAAAAATACAAAGATGAGGAAAGAATTAGACTTATTGAAGAAGTATGTGAATTTCAATGCATCATCTTCAAATGAGTTATCATCTCAAGAAGACAATCAAGGATCTGAGAATGAAAGTGACGATGACTCCGATGATGTGAATGAAAATGGTTCTAGCCCTGCGAATGAAAGTGACTATAATCATGATTGAGATGTTCATTAGACTATTAAGTTTCACATTTGAGATATTTTGGTTTTTGATTAAGGATTATATGATATTACATTAACGTTATGAATTATGTTTTTTTTTGTTATAATTATATTAGATGTGTTGAATGATTATGATTATGATAATATAGTTAAATTGTAAGAATATAAGCTAGAATAAATTAAAAACAACATCTTGTAAATGCATAGATTACTTGCAAATTTTCATGGAAAAATATGTTCAAACGCGTCAATTTTATATGGTAATTTCCTTGTAAAAAACAATTACATGAGGATTTTCTTACCAATATTACATCGAATTTTTCTACGAAAATATCACTTATGGATTTTCTTGGGGATTTCAAATATTTCCTTTGTTTCATTGGAAATCTTACATGGTGATTTACCTACAAATTATTATTTGGGAACTTTGCTGGGATTTTACATGCAACATTTTCATGGGAATTTTCTTGCGAAAATGTGCTCCTGCGGTTTTCACTTGGGACTTTTTAAAGAATTTCCTGCGGAAATATTCACAAGAAAATCCCTTTCGACCATAATTTTTCACCTCAAAATTTCCTAAGGACTTACTTAAGGATTTTCATGGGGAATTACAAGCAGATTTCTTCCTACAAAAATTCCCAAGAAAAATCCCTTCTTTTACGAATTTTTACCAAAATATTATTGCGAATTTTTTGAGATGTTTCGCTGATAAATCCGCAAGTAAGTTACATGGGGATACAAAATCCCCAGGTAACTTACCTGGGGATATTTTAATTCCCAGGTAATAATTACCTACAGAGGTTTTTCCAAAGGATTTATTTTGGTAGGAAATTCTGCAGAAAATCGAAGTACCTGCAGATTTTTTTATCTTATCCCTTGGAAAATCCCCATGTAATCAGTACTTTTCTTGTAGTGAAGTGGCCGCTGCAAATATATTCCCGTTAACAAGTCCGGAGTCGAATCCCACAGGGAATTAACCTATCAATCACAGCTATTGGACTCACAGAAATTCACGTATTCAATCTTCAGAGATATTTGAGTAACAAATTGGGTGTTTATTAACTAAATATTATGTAATAAAAATGCAGTAATTAAGAACTAGCTATAAACGGTTTGTAAGCAAGAATGAGAATGGTCTAAGGTTCTGATTTCCCCTCTTGTCGGAATCCTTTCCGCTATGTTTGTTATAAATTTGCCTAAGTTTTCTCTATCGATCATGAGCACTCTGACTGTCGTAACTCTCTCCCGAGTAATTACAACAATATACTAGACATATTCTCCCGAATTACGCTAGCTGCCCTTAGTTACAACTCACTTAGATCGCACCCAAGGTTTCGTTATCCCTAATCCCACCTTTAAACCCTTCGTATTGATCCCTCATATACATTAGGAATGGTGTTGTTCAACAACTACCTAAATATACACTCTCTCCCGAGTAACGCATACTAAATAGGCACAGCCGATTGAGGGCCCTTCAATCAACAGCAATCACAATATGGTTGATCAAATAGATAAAATATTAGGGCAAATCTATATTAACATAACGCGAAATTCATCCTCCTAGAGGTTCCATCAAAACCCTAGATTAGAAGTAATCGTTTTCATAACCATAACGATATAATTCATCCTCAATGATAAAAACAAGAAGAAGAAAGGTAAAAACTCTATGCCGAATCTTCCGCCTTGCTTCTTGCTTGTGCTTGCCTTCAAAAACACTTTAAAAACCTCGATATCCTCTTTTTGGGCGAGCTGGGCTTCTTATAGGTCAAGGAGAGTCGTCCTGGAAATTACACAATGACCTTGCATTATTTGGCTCCAAACACCCCGTCCGCGGCCGTGGATGGACCGCGGATAGACCGCGGATTTGGCACAACTTCTGTCCGCGGCCACGGACCTGACCGCGAACCTGGGCGCGGATTTGGTCCTTGCTCTTTCTTCTCCTTTTCGATCGTGTTATCCTCCGATTGGCCTTCCATGCTCCATATTGACTCCAAAACACTCTTTTAGCTTCCTCCTAGCTCGTAATGGCTCCTGCAAAGCATAAAACTCTTAATTAGAGCATTTTGTTATCTTTTACAATCAAACATTAATAAAGTGCGGCCAAATTAGAGTGTAAATATTAGCTAAATTGCATGATTATCATCTATTATCGACACCCCACACTTAAACCATTATTTCGTCCTCGAGCAATCAAACCACACTCTACAACGGTCTAACTTCACTGAGCGACTCCCCTAACTCGTCACACCAAGAACATTTCACAAGAATTGAGCCCGGTAGTGTAACATCTTCGCCTCAAGAGCTGACTCTCCCATGCCATGCAATATTCCTAACTTTACTCACTTACTCTAACACAAAGGTTAAGACTCACCTTTCCTTCATGAATCAAGTGCCCTTTCATAACAAACGAGAGTGGTTCCACACACAATAACAGTTAAGAACAATTAGGAACTCAAGATAGAAAGAATTCACTCGCTCTCAAAAAGAACATTCATATGCCACAAAAAATGCACCATAGGCTTGCCCGTAGTGTACTACTCCACTAATCGAGCTCATTCAGTCTAGGACCAATTAGGACTTCATTTGGTTGTAATGTAGGCTGCGGGACGGGTAGGAAACATTTAGGTATAAGAGTGACTACACCTCCCTAAGAACTTTAATACATACACTTTAACCTTTAAAACCCCACACTTATGTCAAACCATGACTCCACCTTCACATCATTATATCTTAACCCCAATCTTCTTTAAGCACAATTACATCAAGAGCCACCACTTATCAAGGAATATTTTTTTTCCACAACAATACAACTATTATTTTCCTTCTCTTTCAATTCAAGTGGCTCTTACTTTTTTAAAATAGTGCACCATTCTCCTTATTTCATTAGTTCCACTCAAAAGCCAAGCCAACCACCCCACACTTTAACTTTTACAAAGTTCATAACAATTCAAGTGCTCATGAGAGGTAAAAAGGTTCAAATAGATGGTTAATTCAAACAATTGGGTAAGGCTTGTAATGTGGTTGCCAAAGAAATAGGATTACAGGCTCAAAGGTGTTAACTACGATACATAACAATTAGGAGGGTAAAATATATATATCTGGCTTAACAAAGAAACGCCTATATCATTTCCAAGACTGAACAAACTACTATTTCGCTTTGCAAACACACGGGGCAAGTTCTAGGCATCCAATGCAGTGCACAGAATACAACAATCCTCACACACACATGGCACATGACTCACTCCAGATTGGATCATCGAAACGCTCTAGTCAGAGTACTTAAGCCAAATTAAGAACATACAATTTAAGGCACTCTAATAAGAATCAACAACTGAGCCTGAGCGTCACACTAAAGTATCTATTGTATTCAAGGCATAATGATGTTAAGGGATCCTCCTTCCATATCAGCCCTTAGCCCACAAGTACCTAATAAAAATAAAAATAAACTAACTAACCCGATTCAAACAAAAACCCTTGGAAAAGAACCACGGTCAAAAGAAAAACCAGGGATAATTGATACACTACCAACAAAAGAATATCTTTTTCTTCTTTTTTTTATATCGACTTAAACCCTCAAGAAACCCGTCAAATGATATCCGTCATCGGGACAAGTCGAAAATATGAAATTTTCACACATTTAGACTACTAACCAAAAACCAAACTCAAACTAACCAAAGACTACAATCAAATTAACCAAAGACTACAATCAAATTAGAATCAAGCTACATTCCTATATATACACAACATACCAACGAAGTAACCCCCACTCCACACTTAAAAAAATGTCATGTCCTCATGTCATAAAATATAAAGTAATGCGAGGCAAAGGAACTTCCCTGGAAGATCAGTCTTGATCAGAGACAGTGCCGGGGTCTAAGTGACACGCCCTCCCCAACGCACGCAATCAGCCCACGATTTTCTTCTTTGATTTAGCATTCTGGGTGGCCAAGGCATCAACTCTAGTCCCCAAGTCTGTGACAGTAGTACGCAACCCTGCCATTTCCTGCTCTAAGGCTGCCAACCGTGTAACCCGACCAACCCCGGATGGCCCTTCGGCTTCCGCAACATGCTCATGGGAGGGCGACTCAGCCCCCACTTCATCTTGCTCATCATCTCCCTCCTCGGATGCCTCAGAATCCTCACCATTAGTTGAACTGGCTGCCACCTTCTCTTTCCCAATGGTCACCTTGGAAGCTCGAAACATTGTGTCTTTCTTCACCTTGCTGTCTACATGGGGGTTCTCTGACACCCCTACAGCCCGACACAATCTAGTGACCAGAGATGGGAAGAAGAACCCATACCTCCTCAGTGTTAAACGGATGAACATCTCCGAGTGAATAACCTTGGCCACATCAAAATCGTGGCCATTCATGAAGCACCAGATCAAAGCAACTCGCGGTCCATTGACTTCACTGGTGTTGTGGGACGACAGGAGTCGACTGTTGATGATGTACAACCAACACTTACCTTCAAAGGTAAGTGAGGCGGAGTGCAACTTCGATCCCTGAACAACCCACACTACCTCTTTGTCTGGTTTACTGATAGTTTGGAAAAACAATTGCCAATTTGTGGGTTCTCGCTTGTAAGTGTCATAGTAATCCACCTCCCCAGTAAATGCAGGCAAGCGATATACTCTCCTGATAGCTTCAATCGAGGCATTCACCCTCTTCTATCGCACAACGCAAACGTGATCCTCATGTTAGGAACAGTTGGCATAGAATTCCCTAACAAGCAACAAGTTGCCTTCCTCCAGCTCCTCGAAGAAAATGTCGAGCCTGCGCCTAGTCAGCTCTCTATACATATTGGGGCACTCAGCCTGGAGGGAACCCCTTTCAACTCTCCATTCTGGTACCGTCTTTCTAATACCCTTTTTACCGAAATGGTCATGGGCAGCTCTGGAGACAAATCGGGTGCTATCAAACTGCCCTGAACTGGCTGATGCCCGTGCCCGGGACAAACCACCGATAGTGCGTCTCTTCTTTGAAGATCTCATTGTACCTACACAACAACCACTATTATCAAGAATCAGCAAAATAGGTGACCCAAGAGCGGTTACTCAGACTTCACGCGCCCCCTGGGTCACAATTTATACTAGAAAGTTCATTGGGGCAATTCAACAAACACCTCATGTGCATATGCCCCCCCAATGTACCAAAGGACCCAATTAAACCCTCATTCCTCACAACTCAACAATATTTTTATTTTATTTTAATTTTTTCAGCCCAATCAACCTAAAATAATTATACCAACAAATACACATAGATAAGAGTACCTAGATTTCTACTTTCTTACAACTACAATAGAAGAGACAAAGAATGAAAAGAAAAGAAAAAAAATCAAAAAGAACAAAAGAAAAGAAAAATATCGAAAAGAACAAAACAAAAGAAACTAAAAGAAGAGAGTAGAATCATGTACTTACTTGAGAACCTTGTGATGATCGGAGATGGAAGA
Organism: Nicotiana attenuata; assembly: GCF_001879085.1. Lineage (NCBI taxonomy): Eukaryota > Viridiplantae > Streptophyta > Magnoliopsida > Solanales > Solanaceae > Nicotiana > Nicotiana attenuata. The sequence goes on along the minus strand of NW_017671076.1, from coordinate 177,502 downwards.
GTAGGTGAGTAGAGAGGAGGGAGAAGAGAAAGGAATTTGGTGAAGAAAGGGGAGGGGATGTGTTAGAAATTTTTGGGAGGGGGAGGGTTTTCTTTTTATTTTTGTTTTGTTGGTTCTGATGAGGGGGGGGGGGAGAAAAGATTTTTTTTTAATACCTAACTTCGCCAGGTCTGCGGCCGGATCCGCGGCCGCGGACAGAACATTTGCAAAATCTGCAGTTGATCCGCGATCAGGTCCGCGATCGAGGATTAAGCATCCAGGTTTTTTTTTATGTTTATGCCTACCTCCAGGATACATACGTAACCCCGACTAATACAACAAATCAATGGGTTGCCTCCCATGAAGCGCCTGATTTAACATTGCGGCGCGATGCCGATAAGCGTATTTAAGGTACGCTCAACTGTGGAGGATCGATCAAATGGGTCACTGACACTTCCTTTGGTTCCTTCATGCCCACATAATGCTTTAATCGATGCCTATTGACTCTAAACGTGCGAGGGTCATTACTCACAGCAATCTCTACTGCACCCGTGGGGTGAATGCCAACCACACGAAATGGCCATGACCAGCGTGATTTCAATTTGCAAGAAAACAACCTCAGACGTGAGTTGTATAGCAATACCGTATCTCCAGGTTTCAAATTTTATTCCTATCATGTATCATCTTCATTCTCTCCTTGTATAATCTTGTGCTCTCAAAAGCGTGATATCTAAACTCATCAAGCTCGTGCAACTCCGTTACTCTACTTGTTCCTGCAGCTTCACTATCAAGATTCAACTGTCTCAACGCCCACCAAGCTCTATGCCCCAACTCTATTAGTAAATGGCACGCCTTCTCAAACACCAACTTGTATGGCGACATGCCAATTGGAGTTTTGAAAGCGGTTCGATACGCCCAAAGTGCATCATCTAACTTCCTCGCCCAATCTGTTCTAGTTGCATTCAAAGTTTTAGTCAGCACACTCTTTATTTCTCTATTCGAGACTTCCACTTGCCCGCTTGTTTGTGGATGATATGGGGTGGCCACCTTGTGGCGTACATCATACTTCTCCAACAACTTTGTAAAGGCTCGATTACAAAAGTAAGTGCCTCCATCACTGATTATTGCCCTTAGGGTGCCAAATTGGGTGAATATATTCTTTCTCAAAAAACCAGTTACCCCCTTTGCATCATTTGTAGGGAATGCTGCAGCTTCTACTCATTTGGACACGTATTCCACAGCGACGAGTATGTACTTGTTGCCATATGAGCTGACAAAAGGCCCCATGAAGTCTATCCCCCTTACATCAAGCACTTTTACCTCCTGAATTGGGTTCATGGGCATCTCATGTATGCGGGAAATGTTCCCGATTCGTTGGCAGTCGTCACAGCCCTTTATCCATAGATGTGCATCTTAGAACAGTGTTGGCCAGTAGAACCCCGACTCCAAGACTTTCGCAGCTGTCCTTACTCCCCCGAAGTGCCCACCATATGGTGACGCGTGACAAGCCTACAAAATAGAAGATTGGACTATCTCGGGGATACATCTATGGATCATGTTATCAATACAAATCCTGAATAGATACGGCTCATCCCAATAATACATGCAACAATCACGAAAGAACTTTTTCTTTTGAACAGAGGAAAGGTCATAAGGAACAATACCGCTCGCCAAGTAGTTTGCAATGTCTGCATACCATGGCGCTTCCTCGAGACTCGTGGCTAGTAGTTGTTCATCTGGAAAAGTTTCCAGAATCTCTTCTACCTCAACCTTCTTTTCATCTCCTTCCAGCCTAGATAAATGGTCAGCTATTTGGTTCTCCGTTCCCTTTCGGTTACGGATCTCCAAATCAAATTCTTGCAGCAGTAACACCCATCGAATCAGGCGCGGTTTTGACTCCTTCTTCTCAATTAAGTACCTGAGAGCAGCATGGTCAGTATAAACAATTACCTTTGAGCCTATCAGGTAAGACCTGAACTTGTCAAATGTGAACACCACTGCCAGCATCTCCTTCTCGGTCACAGTGTAATTTAGCTGGGCTTCACTCAACGTTCTACTTGCGTAGTATATTGGATGCATGATTTTGTCTTTTCGCTGCCCAAGAACTGCTCCCACAGAATAGTCACTAGCATCACACATCAGCTCAAACGGTTGCTCCCAGTTGGGGGAAACTATGATAGGTGTTGTTACCACTCTCTTCTTTAATTCCTCAAAAGCTACCCTGCAGTCATTAGAAAACACAAAAGGGTGATCTTTTTCAAGCAATTTACACAAGGGGTTAGCAATTTTGGAAAAAACTTTTATAAATCTCCTATAGAAACCGGCGTGCCCAAGAAAACTTCTGATTGTTTTGACGGAGGTGGATGGTGGAAGCTTTTCAATCACATCAACCTTTGCACGATCCACCTCAATACCTTTACTTGATACTAAGTGCCCCAAGACAATACCTTCCTGTACCATGAAATGGCACTTTTCTCAGTTGAGTACCAGATTAGTCTCGATACACCTTTTCAAAACTCTTCTCAAGTTCACAAGGCAATCATCGAATGAGTTCCCCACCACCGAGAAGTCATCCATGAAAAACTCCATTATCTCCTCTACCATATCTGTGAGGATGGCCATCATGCACCTTTGGAATGTGGCGGGTGCGCTGCATAGGCCAAACGGCATTCGCGGAAAAGCATAGACTCCATAAGGGCAGGTGAACGACGTTTTCTCTCTATCCTCCGGGGCAATAGAAATCTGATTATACACCGAGTACCCATCCAGAAAGCAAAAGTGAGACCTCCCTGCCAATCTATCTAGCATCTGATCATTGAATGGCAGTGGGAAATGGTCCTTCCTGGTGGACAAGTTCAACTTCATGTAATCCATACATATTCGCCAACCAGTGACTGTTCGTGTAGAGATCAACTCGTTCTTCTCATTTTTCACTACCCTCATACCTCCCTTTTTTGGTACACACTGCACTGAGCTAACCCAGTTGCTGTCACAGATGGGGAATATGATTCCGGCATCTAACCATTTAATCACTTCCTTTTTCATCACTTCTTTCATGTTGGGGTTCAGCCTTCTTTGTTGTTCTCTGTACGGTTTGTGCCCATCTTCCAGCAGAATCTTATGCATACAGAAGGTCGGGATGATCCCCTTAATGTTTGTAATGGTCCACCGAATTGCAGTCTTGCACTCAGTTAGTACCTGCAAAAGTTGTTGTGTCTGCACATCTAACAAACTAGCTGAGATAATAACAGGTAAAGTTGAGTCAGGTCCTAAGAATGCATACCTGAGATGGGATGGCAGTGGTTTTAGTTCCAACTTTGGTGGCTCTTCTATTGATGGCTTAGCTGGAGGAGTTTTTCTTTCCTCTAAGTGCAAGGGCTCAAATTCGAGCTCCCTTCTCCAAAAACCTTGCCCTTCAAGAGCAAGTACCCACTCCGCTAGGTCTTCACCATTATCTTCATCTAAGTTCATGAGATATGCTGCTAGAGGGTCTTTAATGTTCAATGCTTCATCGTCCTCCTCCAATACTACATCCACCGCATCTATTAGAGAGCAATTAGCAAATTCACTTGGTCTCCGCATAGATTTCTGCACGTTGAATGTTATCTCTTCATCATTTAATCTCATCTTGAGCTCTCCAGTTTCATAATCAATTAAGGCTCTCCCAGTGGCCAAGAATGGTCTTCCCAAAATTATGGGAATTTCCTCGTCAACCCGACAGTCAAGGATGACAAAATTTGCTGGGAACACAAACTTCCCAACTTTTACCAATACATCATCTAAAATCCCAGAGGGCCTCTTCACTATTCGGTCAGCCAGCTATAGTAGCATAGACGTGGGTCTAGCTCTTCTAATGCCTAGCCTTTTGTAGATAGCTAGGGGCATAAGGTTTATGCTTGCTTCTAGATCACATAGTGCCTTAGCAAATGCAAAGTTGCCTATTGTGCAAGGGATTGTGAAACTCCCTAGGTCAGACAACTTCTCAGGTATGGGTCTCGTCACAACAGCACTGCAGGTCTGAGTTAGTGTAACCGTGGCCAAGTCTTGAAAGTCGAACTTGCGGGACATCAAGTCCTTCATCATCTTTGCATAACCAGGCATCTCCTTTAAAGCATCAATCAATGGAATGTTTACCTGAATTTGCTTCAACATCTCCAACAATTTCTTGTACTGCTCATCTTTCTGATACTTGGCCAATCTCTGTGGGAATGGTGCTGGAGGTCGCTTCTTCCCTGTGATTTGGTTTTTCTCTTGTTCAGGCACTGCTTCTACTGTCGGTTCCGGTGCAGCCTCAGTCTCTTTCACAACCTCTTCTTCTTTGTTGGTGTTCTGTACCGTCACCTCAGTTAACCCTGCTGAATTATCTATCTCAATGGGTACTGGCACCAGTGTCTCAGTCGGTCTGCTTTCGCGAGCGATTTCTTGCTCCAGATCTAAGTCTCTACCATTTCGGAGACTCATTGCCATCAGTTGCTTCGGGCCCTGCTCTTTTGGATTGATTTGGGTGTCTGCAGGTAACATCCCATGAGGACGATTGTTTAGGGCCATGGAAATCTGTCCTAATTGGATCTCAATATTCTTTGTCGCTGACTCATGTGAATCTACTCTGTCGGCTAGTTTTCCAGTGGACCTAATTGATTGCAGCCAACTCCGCACCACTAAAAAGTAGCTAGAGAGGGTCGCAATAGCTTTTACCCGATTTGTGAGTCGGGATCGAATCCACAGAGAGCTAGGATTGGAATCGAGTATCTATTTAGCTTAGGATTGCGTGTATGCTCTTAATTGGTCTTCTATTCATTTTTGGGTTTTCGTTATATTCTACAATGATCAAACTACAAATTATAATTGCAACTAAATTAGACTAAGAGTAAATTGCTACAAGTTGTATCTAATGGTTTAAAAGGCACTAGGGTAGTGACCTTCACCTAGGTGGTTAATTGACGGGTAATTGCATCTAGGGCACGATTGACATGATTGGGGAAATATGTTATAACCGTTGCTCAATACTACCCACTCTACACCTCTCGGTAGAAAGAGTGGTTTTGCACAATTGACTCTCTCGAGACTAATTGGGTATGCATATTTGCCCAAGCAACTAGGGTTCAAGTCGGGTAATTACTCTCTCGAGATTTAACCCTTTAATTGGGACTATCAAATCTCTTGAGTCCATCCCAATTCCTTGTTGAGTCAATTTTGGAGACTTAGGCTCTCTTTCTCAAGAAGAGCCCAAGTCAACTTAGCATAAATTAGTGTTTGCAACCACTAATTCATAAATTAAACCATAAAATTGACCCAAATAACAAACACCCATAATCAATCTAACCTTAAATCACAACACCCATCAATTACCCACACTAGGGTTGAGCCACAACCCTAGCTAATGGGTCTAGCTACTCATGCTTGAAGATAAAATCAGAGAAATAGATGAAGAGAAAGACATATTAATTAATTACTAAAGTAAATACAAAGTTTCAATGATTAAAACTACGTAAAGATGCCAAAAATGGCTAAGAAATATTGTCTCACGAGCTCAGCTACCGTATTGTAATATCTGATAATAGCTGATGCCCTAAAAATGGAAAAAATGTTCTATTTATACTGAGCTGGAAAAACTAGACAAAATTGCCCCTGCAGGGTCAGTGCGGACCGCACAAAATGGTGTGCGGCCATACTAGGCTCTTGACTCTGAAAAATCAACTCTCTAAACCCAGGCTTCGCGGACCGCACAGAATAGACTGCGGCTGCGGAGGCATCTAGCGCGGCCCGCACAAACACGACCGTGGACCGCACAGGCTTGAACTTTGGCACTTGACATCTCTCTGAAGTTTGGTTCCGCGGACCGCATAAAATGGTAGTGCAGCCGCGGTGTCTTCAGTGCGGGCCGCATAATATCTACTGCGGCCGCACTGCTTTGATGCCTTAAAATCCAGGTCTCTGAATCTCCCTAGTGCGGACCGCAGAAAGTGTAGTGCGGCCGCACTAGGCCTGTTTGTCCTGAGTTGTCTTGTCTTTGGTACTTGTACAGGTTTCACTCCTTTTGAGCCGATCTTTGACATCTCCTCACTTTGTTGATCAAACTTGCAGTCAAGCACAACTTATGAGCATTTTGGGACTATTTTGTAAGAATTTATAATCAAAGCGTAAGCAAGAAGGAGCATGAAACACGTCAAAATCCCTAGTTATCACTAATCACTTGTTGCATCATTCCCTCAAGTTTAGCAAACCCATCTTCCTGTCTCACAATCTGTTATTGTGGAGGTTGTTGATAAGCCTGCTGCTGATTTAGTTGGTTGTACCCTTGTTACCTTTGGTAAGGCACCATTTGCCCCTGTGATCGCATAGCCCCATGGTTATTGTTGTTATTGTACTGCTACTGAGTTGGTCTATATTGTTGATTCTGTTGACCCCAATTCTGACCACCTGGTCTCGGTCCCCCGTAGTTGGCCACATAATTCATGTTCTCCTGATATTGTTGATTATCACCTTCAGCACTCCACAATTTCGGAATTAATTATTTTTTACTTCACTTATTTTATTCCAGGATTATAATCCCTTATTTTTGTAACCAAGAAAGAGAAAAAAAAAAAAAGATATATTGCCTTTTTTAAAAATAAGAACACAGGACAGAGGCAATATGTTGCAGAAAGCATCCCTTTTAAAATTATTTAAGAACACATTCAAATAGAATTCTTTTACCTTATTTAACAATAACTTAATTAGTTTTTGAAGTAATTTCGTAATTAAAATTCCTCTTTGTGACTAAACAAGGCAATGCACTTATTTTTTCTTTTCTTTTTCGAAAATAACCAAATTTTGATTTTAAAGTTTACTAAGTATTACCTAAATGAACCTACTTATTATTATCTCTATAAAGAATCTACGAAAATTTCGAAGTTCAAATCTCTTATATCTTTCAATTCAAGTCAAATGAGGAAAATAATTGTAGGGAAGATTAATCCAAACTAAATTAGGAAATCTTTACCGTGAAGGCAGAAGCTTGTAATTAATTTTATGAAAGAAAAAAATAATTGAAACGGAATGAAATCCTAACTTTTCACTAATTCTACTTTAACTCAATTAAGGAAGTATTTTCACTAATCCTATATAACTACTAAGTTCGAACGAAAAAGAAATATTACGCCTGTCTTCACTATATTTTATCTACATTAATCTCATCATTCGGCACTCAATTTCATCGTTTTTGTTTAATGCATAAATTCATGAGATGAAAAGGTTGAGATTATCATCATCAATGTCTCATATTCAGCTATTAAACATCATGCGTTTTCAGCCAAATTTGTCGTTAGTTATGGATTCTTTCTCGGCTGCAATCGAAGCATTCTCTGAACACCCGCTTTGATCTTTTTTCCACGTCACACACTCTGGTTTTTTGTTTTCTTCTAGTCCGAGTTTAAGCTACGATGGATTACGGGTCACGCAGAGTTGAAGAGAAATCTCCATGTGGTAGGTTCGTTAGATACAGTGACGTGTTAGGTGAAGGCGCTTTTAAAGAGGTGTACCTAGGGTTTGATCAAGTTCAAAACATTGAAATTGCGTGGAACCAAATAAGTTTTCATGGAGAAGATGGTAAAGCATTATTAAAAACACCAGAAAAGTTGTTCTCTGAGGCTGTTCTATTGCAATCTTTAAACCATGAGAGGGTTATGAAGTGCCTCTCTTACTGGTTTGATTCCGAGGCCAAAACTCTAAACATGATCACAGAATTATTCCCTTCGGGCAGTTTGACAAAGTATATGTTGAAGAGTAATAACGGGACTGGTATTGACTTGGGGAATATTAAGAACTGGGGTAGGCAGATTCTTGAAGGTTTGAGCTTTCTTCATGGACAGAACCCGAAGATCATTCATAGAGACATCAAGTGTGATAATATTTTTGTTCAGAGTGGTGGGAAACAGGTTAAGCTCGGAGATTTTGGGTTGGCGATTCGTCTTATGGAGGGTGATTTCGTCACAGAGGTTAAGGGAACGCCTCAATTTATGGCTCCTGAGCTCTACGATGGTGAATACAATGAACTGGTGGATATATATGCATTCGGGATGTGTCTTCTTGAGATGGTTACCGGTGAATATCCATATAAGGAATGCATCAATCAAGGGCAAATACTTAGGAAAGTGTATATTACTGGTGAAAAACCTGCATCTCTTGGAAAGGTTAAAGACTCAAGAGTGAAGGATATCATTGAGAAGTGTTTACTTCCCATGTCTGTTAGGCCATCTGCAGACGAGTTGTTGCAAGATCCATTCTTTCTGTACAATGGTGGATCATCAACATTGGACGCTTGTGCTCCTACAGCGAGTTTTGTAGTTAGTCATCCTTTCAGGGGAATACAGTGTTGTGCAAGGGATATTAAGAATTTATGTTTGGCGTGATGATTGTAGGATGAATCGCACACTTTCTTGTTTAGGAATAAGGCGTAGTTGATTGATTGATTCTTTTCCAAATGTAAGTATTGCCTTTTCATTTAAACAGTTTCATAATGGAAAAGGAAAAGACAGTTTCATATCTTCTTTGAAGTATCATAAGGTAAGCTAAAATGTAGAAGTGATAAGTTAACGAGCTACTTGTCGCGACAGCTGATGAGGTAGATGGTGTGGTTGGTCCAGCGCCAAATACTCTCGATCCACTTGCATTACTTATGTTCAGAATAGATGCATTTGTGCTGTAAAATTCCCAAGATAAGTCAGAATTTCTCTGTTAAAGAAAAGAAGTATATAAGAATTAAGTTACCTTGTTGATGGATATTGACATGAACCACCACCTGCACACAACATAATATAATTAAAGTAATTAAAAGAATGTTCTCTTAAACAGTTTAAACTTTTAAATGATATGGTGACGCATTTCAATAAGTAATACGTCATAACGACATAGACACATAGTACTTGACTAATAACAAATGTGACTAGCTTACTGGGGTCAGTATTGGTAGTAATAGCAGCGCCATCAAAATTGCAGCTATTTGGAATTGGATTTTTCTGGTAGTAGTTGTTGAATGCATACGAAGCGTGATCTCGGAGAGTGTTAGGTTTGTAGCAGCTGCCACCAGACTGAATTTCTGAGCAATCAGCACCACCATAGCCACAAGCATAGTCTAAAGCAACCTGCAGTTATAGCGAATCCAGGATTTAAAGTCGGTGGATTATAAAGTCCGAGCTAGATACATTGTGTTCTTTTGAACTTGTTGCATCTAGTCTAGATCCGCCCAGTGGCGGATGTAGCACTGGACCACTAGGTTCATCTGAACCCAGTACTTCTGACGCGGAGCATAGATTTATATGCAAAAATCTATTCAAATTGCAACAAATTATAGGTCTGAACCCATAGCTTAAAAACACAATGAGTTCAATGCTAATAGCCTTAAAGGTTGAAATTAAATTCTGGATCCGCCTCTGGATCCTCCACTAACCTGCAGAGCAATTTGCGAAGCAGCTCGGCTAGCAATACACCAGCTCGCGCCTGAAGGCACCGGAGAATTGGTTATCGCAGGTGTCATTACTGAATTAGTCGGGCCAGTGGGAGTCGAATCTGGATTTGAGATTGTTGGATTCAGGACAGGAGTGGATGTGGTAGGATTTCCTGTTGGAACTGTTGTTATAGGAGTTGTTATATCCTTTTGACTACTAGAAATTGTGTTAGACTTCTCAAATTTCTCCTCTACTTGGTATAACATTTTCTTCTGCTCTATGAATTCTTTTGGTGTTGCATTTGAACCTGTAAGGAGCAAAGGAACTTTTACTGTCAAAACAAACTACTAGTTAAATGTGCATCAAAAGTTTATATTTGGGAACAGACTATTGTAACCTACGGTCGAAAGGGAGCCTTGGAGCAACAGTAAAGTTGTATCCGTGTGACCTATAGGTCACGGGTTCGAGCCGTAGAATCAGCCATTGATGATTGTGTCAAGGTAGGCTTCCTACGTTACACCCCTTGGGGTGCGGGCCTTCCCCGGACCCTGCGTGAATGCGAAATGCTTTGTGCAGCGGGCTGCTCGACGACTATTATAACCTATGGGGATGACATTTCTGGTTTTATGTAATTATGACTACTTTATAAACTTTAGGTAATACTCCTATAAGTTACTGGAAATAGTTATCTCTACAAGAAATGTAGTTGTACAACCCCCCCCCCCCCCCAAACCAATCCCCTACCCAAAAAAAAGCTATTGTTGCTCGGATTCTTCAGATCACCGGGTGCATACTGGATCCTCGAAGAATAGTGCATTTTTGGAGGATCCGACACGAGTCCAGCAATATTTTTGGAGAGTCCGTGCAACATAACTCAAAAGAGCTAGTGGCTTGAATGTCTAATCATGTGTAAAATGTGAAAAGATATCTAGAATGGTTTTGTTTAACTATGTTGTACGGAATCTCCAAAATACTGCCGAACTCGCGTCAGATCCTTAAAAGATACACTACTTTTGGAAGATCCAACACACACCCGACGATATTTTCGAAGAGTCCGAGCATTATAGCCTGTTTAACAGAGTTGAAGTAACATATTCTGTTAAAGAAAATGAGCTGCAATTACTACTTCCTAAGTTTGGCTTTCAACTTAACATGCAAATTCTATGAATCAAAATTACAAAGCAGAGGAATAATAGAAGAATAACAAAGAATAAGGTAGCCTTTTGTAAAAGAAAGTTGTGCAAATGAAAGAGACAAGGTTCATTCACCTGAACAGATACAAAGAGAACTGAGTTGAATAAATATAAGATTGCTGAGAATTCTTGTACTTATTGTTCTAAAGTTTCCAACTTTCTTCATCTTCTTTTGTACTATTATATTCTGCTCTTAGTTTCCCTTGAAAGTGAGGAGGACAAACCAGACCATGTCAAAAACAAGAAACCATGATTATTTTCTAGCAAAGCAGATGATGTTTTGTGTATATATATCAATAGCTTTTAATTTATATAGCAGAAAATATAAAGAACTTTATAATATCAATATATCTAGTAACACTCATTTTTTAGGATATTGATCTCATTTTTTTTTCCATGAATGGTTACTTGTTACTCCCTCCGGTTCACAATAAGTGACCAATTTGCTTTTTCATTTTGGTTCAAAATAAGTGTCCAGTTATGTAATCAAGAAAGAATTCAATTTGTTTTTACAAAATAACCCCTATGTACATATCCCTAAAAAATTTTCTTACTCCTTACATTAAATGTTTAATTAGGGGTAGTTTAGTCATAGTAGGTATTTTTGTATAGAATTTAGTATTTTCTTAATGGGCGTGCTAAAAGCAAATTGGTCACTTATTGTGAACCGGAGAGAGTATTATTATTTAGCTGATTCTATAGTAAAAATGGCAGCTTGATGCATAAAGTATCTCGCGTTCGCGTAGAATCCGAGGTAGGTCCGCACCCCAAGGAGTATGATTTAGACACCCTACCCTGTTACAGCATTAATGGCTACTTCTACTGATTTGATAGTGTGAAATTCTTTTTATAATGTCATTGTATAAAAGTTAAATTCATACCAAATATTGAGTTGTACCTTTTTTTTTTTTACTTCTTTTATATTTTTAAGTTGTGCCATAATATAGGTTTGTGGTGTAGGGGTAGGAAGCAAGAAAAAGAAGGTGCAAAAAAGGGAAGAAGAAGTGGGAAGAGGAGAAGACAAGAAAGTGAAAGAGGGAATTGTTTGGAATTTAAGTGTGGGGTGTGAGTTGAAGTTAGTGATGGTAGTAATGATGATAATCTTATGTGCAATTTCCTCTTTTTCTTTTTTTGTGACATTTTTATTCACTATTTCATAGGACCAAATCAAGCACCCAATAATAGCCGACTGATGCTTCCGTTTCTGACTTAATAATTTTGGTTCGAACTCTATATATATATATATATATATATATATATTACTTCTTCTCCTGCTGCTTCTCACATACCTAACCCCCCCCCCCCCCCCCCCAAAACTTTATCTATGCTAAAAGGACCAACCATAGTCCCAGGTCTCTTGTACAAAAAGTTGTCATCATGAACCCCCAATCCCATCACCTCTTAATCCGGAGGTCTCGGGCTCGAATTCGAGTAGTGGCAATGGAGAAACAAAACCCCTAGTAGAGTGCACGTTCCCCTTTGATAAACCCTGCACTGCGCGAATATGAATTAATTGTGCCAGTGAGCATTGAATATCAGGTAATCTATACCAAAAAATATTGTTATGCAATTTTAAGTCAAGTCTTGTAATTTCACGTTTAAATTAAGATAATAGACGAAATAACAAGGTGAAACTTAAACAACAAATTAAGACAATAAACCATCCACAGTCCCAGGTCTTTGTACATTGGAAAAAGTTGTTAGGATAACACTCTTAATCCGAGGTCTCGTGCTCAAGCTCGAGCAGTGTGAATGGAGAAACCAAAACCCCTAGTAAAATGCGTTTCTCCTTTGATGAACCCTACGCTGCACGGATATGAATTAATCGTGCGAGTGAGCACTGAATATCAAGTGACCTATACCAAAAAAATTCAATTATGCAATTTTAAGGTCAAGTCTTTATAATTTCATGTTGACATTAAGAGAAATTTTTCAACACATTAGACTAATTCGAAATAATTTGTTTTTTGAAAAAATTGTCAGGCTAACTTGCTTAGCATTCCACTCCAATAATTTGCTCTTAAAGATGCTAATTATGGCCTTTTGCTATAGTTGCGGCTCTATTTATGTCTTTTTCTGCAATTTCAAGGAAAATTTTCGTCAAAAAGTGAAAATTCAAGTCTGCAACTGCTCCCACAGTTAAATAAACTATTGAAAACTAATGATGAGTAATCTACCCAAATCCTAGCTAAAATAAGTACTTTTGATCAATTTTTAAAGTTCTTAGGGTCTGTGTGTATAAAAAATTATCTTTGTGGGGCTCCTTTGTAAACTGCATGTAAAGTGAGTTCTTATTGTGTCCCTTGGGATTAACTAATCTATGTGGGGGCATGCATTTGATGGAGATCATAAAAAGAGGCGGAGCTAGAGCATTAGGTATAGAGTTCGGATAAAGTAATTTTTGTTTAGATCTTATATTTGTATTAGAAAATCTATTAAAAATATATAAATACTTCCTCCGTCCAAATTTACTTGTTCACTGTACTAAAAATAGAGATTTTACTTTTACTTATCCAGTTTGAAAAACCAATGGATAATTTGCTACTTTATACTTATTTTACCGTTCTTGTTAAGTACCACTTATTTTCAGTTCATTTTTCAACAGATAATTAATAGGGGTGATATAGTAAAATTACTATGTTATTTATTGTTTCTTAAGGGGAGTGATCGGAGGCGGACTCAGGATTTTTACGCAATGAGGGCACAATATTCTATTCAACCAGAGGCGGATCTAGGATTTTTATAACAACGATGCACCACTAAAGAAAGGAGAGAATAAAACATATTAAGTGGGATTTGAGCCTTGCTCTTCTAGGTAAATAACTCACCATTCAACCAGTGCACCATTTAGCCTCTTTTAGGGATGGCAAACGGTGCGGGGCGGTGCAGTTGCGGGGCAGACCCGCACACACCCGCAAAGACTCCAACCCGGCGCGCCCCGCCCTGCAAAACAAAATTTATTGTTTTTAACCGCCCCGCCCCGCCCCGCCCCGCATATATTTTTTTTAATTTTTTTTAATTTGGTACCTTTTAATAATATTTTGTAATTTCTTAAATCCATATTAGTAGTTTGGTAAAATACTAATATTTTGTAATTTCTTTAATTTGACTACTGATTCATCTTGTCAACGCTCGTGGTCTCAAAAACAGCGAATTCTGGGGTATTGATTCATTACTCTTGTGTTCTCTTTCGTTTATTGCTACTTTGCTGTAGGATGAGCAAAGTTGCATTTAATATAGTATTATAAATTAATTATTTTATATAAGTATATTCAGTAGAAGATTGACTTTTCAAACAGTATTCGTGTCGTTTAAATTGTGACATCTTCTGAGTATTTTGATTTAATAGTTGGTATTATGAATTGGTGTTGCTATATATGGTGCAGTGGTGGAATAGATCCATATGTTTTACTTCAATATAGAGCTCAAGAACGCAAGAGCACTACTGCAAAAGGTATTCATTAATTTCCCTTCTCTCTTCGCCCCGCCCCGCGTTATTTTTTTTAAAAAAAACTTTAGGACCCTACCCGCCCCGCCCGCCCCGCAAACATTGTAAACCGCCCGCCCGCGAATGCTGAAAACCGCCCCGCCCCGCCCTGCCCCGCCCCTTTTGCCATCCCTAACTTCAGCTGACCGAGAACATGACCCTTGATCGGAAGGTATGGAGATCGAGGATTAGGGTAGTAGAGTAGGTAGTCTATAGTGTTCATAACAGTAGTACAGGCACGCAGTATTGCTTTTCGCTGGTAGTAGGTTTCTGTTGTTTTCTTTCATTGTTGATCACCTTACTATCTTGTTGTTTTATTCTGCTTTTATATGGCTTTTTGGTACTGTCCCTTCTTGTCTATATTTTCAATAATGTGGTGCTTATGCTTTCCTGAGCCGAGGGTCTATTGCAAATAACCTCCCTATCCACAAGGTAGGGGTAAGGTCTGCGTACACACTACCCTCCCTAGATCTCATAGTGTGGGATAATACTGTGTATATTGTTGTTGTTGTTTATTAAGATTTGGAATGGAAGAATTTTATTAATTCAATCTTTTATATACTCAATACTACCACCCAATTAACTTGCTCGATAAACTTCAACTCAAGCAGTGGTGTAGTAAGTTTCATTCTCAATCCTACTCATTTATTCAATTTTCCCACACATATCAGATTATCCAAGACTATATCTTATTTCAAATTTTAACAAGAAAACTAACAAATCAAACAAATAAATCATAACACATTCAGTTTTCTTAAGAACAAAATAACTAAACATCCCGATACACACCATGTCATTATTCAATGAATTCCGAAAGAGTAATCTCAAATCAAGTTACTACTTAATAGAGGACGATTCATCTAACGAGCTAACTATACGAATTGCGGCCAACATAAGTCACACAAAATATTCTTTCCACTAATCCTCTCCATTAAACCTCACAAGCACACTTCATTCCCTCACAAAAAAAAGATATTCTTTCTAAACCTTTCTAGCATACTCATCATTTAAACCTATACATTTTTCACAGTTTCATCAACAACTGATCCATTACATAAGAAATATTTTTGAACATTTAAAAGGAGAGTGGAAATTAGTTTTAGATTGAAACGAATGGACTGAAACATGCCCCCATGAAACTTACAATTCAAACACCAACATAACTTGTGTTCCCGAATCTAACAACTTGGCATAGAAATAAAGTGAAAGCTTGGCCAAAGTGAGAGCTATTGTATTACAAATGCTCATACATTGTCACAACCCAAACTACCATATCGTGATGGTAGGAAAGCCGACTCTTTATCAAAAACAACACGATATTACATTTCAAAGATAAATTCAAGCTATCTAATAATAAAGCTTCATAGAGAAATTCCGAACAACGGAAGTGCAGAAAGAAAAGCTGACATCGGGATGTCACTAGTCATGAGCATCTACTACAACTTGTCCGAAAATACTGAAACTAGCACAGTCTGGAAGGTAGCTACAAAACAACTATAGGAAGATAGGAGGGAGAAGAGCAGGGCTATGATCGCCAGCAGCTACCTTGCTAACTCCTTAGAAGTTCTACAACTGGAATAGCCAACAACTGCTACCGGGTCCTAATACGCCTGGATCTGCACACAAGGTGCAGGGAGTAACGTGAGTACGCCAACTCAGTAAGTAACCAAAGAAAAAAAAGGCTGAGAAGTAGTGACGAGCAATAAAGCATTTAAAGTTCATATCATGAAATCTCAGTAAAATACAACAGGCTTTTAAAAATCAGGGTTGGATCAAATCATCTCTCTTAAACCCAGTTCTGATAAAAAAACATTTAAAGGTATTTTTCAACAGTTTTCAAACAAAGGCTCAATGCAAAGGTGAGCAAAATAATGAAATCATAAAACGCCCCTCGGGTAAAACATCACTCATATATAGCCCCTCGGGCGAACCTCACAGTCACTCGTATACAGCCCATCGGGCATACCTCACTATCACTCATGCCTCCTAGTCACTCAGCACTTGGCACTCGCACTTAGTAGGTACCTGCGCTCACTGGGGGTGTGCAGACTCCGGAGGGGCTCCTTCAGCCCAAGAGCTATAACAAGCCAACTCATGGCATAAATCAATCAGGCCCTCGGCCTGTATCAGAATATGCTGTGGCGTGTAGCCCGATCCTATAAATATCCTCACAAATCAGGCCCTCGGCCTCACTTAGTCATAAACCTCTCAAGACACTCGGGCTCTCAGTAAAAACAGGGTACTCAGCCCAAAACAACATTTATATGCATCAAAACAGAGTAATAAAGACTGAGTTATGATATCAATAAGTATAACCTGACTGAGTATAGATTTTCAATCAAAAGAAGTGAGAGGATAGTAAGACAAAGGCCCCTAAGGGTGTAAACAGCTTTGGCACAAGGCCAAAACATTGCATTCAACCCAATTTACATAAACTCTTTCTAAATCACATAAGTATCATATAGTTTCAACCAAATACGCTACTTTATAGTTGCTATGGGACATACCAAGTCACAATCCCCAATGGTGCACGCCCACACGCCCGTCACCTAGCATGTGCGTCACCTCAAAATAGTAAAACGATATGAAATGCGGGGTTTCATACCCTCAGGACTAGATTTACAATTGTTACTTACCTTAAGCCGATCAAAATCCTACTCTGCGATGCCATTGCCTCTCGAACCGGCCTCCAAATGCCTCGAATCTAGCCATAAACAATTTGATACAATCAACACGAGCTAAAGGAATCAATCCCATAAGAAAATGCTAAGCTTTAGGTCAAAAGTCAACTCAAAAGTCGGGCCCCGGGCCCACTTTCCGAAATCCGACAAAAGTCGCAAAATCTGACAACCCATTAGATTATGAGACTAACCATACTAGTTTCACTCAAATCCGACTTCGAATCGGCTTTCAAATTCCAGAAATTCATTTTATGAAACTCCACCAATTTTCCCAAATTCCATCCCAAATCACAAATCGAATGATGAATTCAATGATATATTCATCAATATTAGCCAAAACCGAGTTCGAATCACTTACCCTGATGAATTTCTTGAAAAACTCTCGAAAAATCGCCTTAAATCAAGCTCCCAAAGTCCAAGAAATAAAACCCTAAGCCTCGCTTATATAGTGCTCTCTAAACCTTCACTGTGCAGTCCGCATAATCCCATCGAAGCCGCACACCCATCATTGCGGTCGCATAATTTTGCTGCGGCCGCGGGTCCTGAGCCATTTTCATTCTGCGGTCCGCATAAAACTCACTACGGCCGCACACCCCTCGCTGCGGTCCGCACAATTTTGTCGCGACCGCATAACATCTCCGCGGTCTGCACCAATTTTGTGCGGTCCGAACTTCCAAGACCAGAGACCAGATACCAGAGATCTGCCAATTTCCAAAGCTAACTAATGATCCGATAACCACCCGAAACTCACCCGAGGCCCTCGGGACCTCAACTAAGCATACCAACACATCCCATAACATCATTCAAACTTAGTCGAACCTTCGGATCACCCAAAACAACATCAAAACACCAAATTACCCTCGGATTCAAGCCTAAGAACTTCTAAACTTCCAAATTCCGCAACGACGCCGAAACTTATCAAATCACGTCTGAATGACCTCAAATTTTGCACACAAGTCAAGTATGACACCACTAACCTATTCCAACTTCCGGAATTCCATTCCGACCCCGATATCAAATTTTCCACTGCCGACCGAAATCGCCAAATTTCCAACTTTCGCCAATTCAAGCCTAATTCCACCACGAACCTCCAAATCGCATTTCGGATGAGCTCCTAAGTCCAAAATCACCTAATGGAGCTAACGTAACCATCAAAATTCAAATCTGAGATTGTTTACACATAAGTCAATATCCGATTGACTTTTTTTCCAACTTAAACTTCTAAATAGGTGACTAAGTGCCTCATTCCACTCCAAAACCACTCCAGACTCGAACCAACCAACACAATACGATAAAATACAGTTGATGAACACAGAAAGAAGCAAAAATAGGGGAAACGGGGCTATAACTCTCGAAACGATCGGCCGGGTCGTTACATCCTCCCCCTCTTAAACAAACGTTCGTCCTCGAACGTGCCCAGAGCTGTTCCAAAAGCCATCAAATCGTTGTATAATCTCACAATGCACATACCCGGGGGTGATCCCATGTCACCCTATCCCATATAGGTCTGCTAACACAACATGACTGAAATTTCTTAATCCAGCCTAGCCCATAAGCCTTAGAATCTAATTTCCACATCCGAAATTTTCTATAAGATCAGAATCTCGCATCCACACACTGTATAAGTCCGAACAAGCTGTATCCCTTCATATCCATGACCCAAGATGAAATCACATGATATACCACATAACTCAAACACTCACAGCGATCATTTCCAATCACAGCAGCTGCCCAATACAACCAAATGCTGGTAATAACCTCTTATCAAACAGAGCGTCGTTCTAACATCTTCATATACTGCCAATGATGAATGAAACACGCAATAACTCATAACCATTCATCAGATCAACCAGTTGTGGAACTCCCTATCCTTCAACAAGAACTATAGCCAATTTCTAAGTCGATCAGCGAGATTACCGTTTTAAATATACCGCAATCAAATTCGATAGCGTCCATTATAGCTCCGACTACCTTATCTTATCAAATACAAGTTACTCTACTGACATGCCACACCCATACTACCCAGAGCCACAAACTGTGAAATTCGTGCACCAACACGCAACAATTCAAACGTACTCAAACATAGAAAATGACTTCAATGACAGAACCATCCCGCAAGCTCAACTAGTACCACCACAATGAAATGCTAATAACCTATCATACGCCGTAGAACCAGTTTACACGAATCTAACACAAAGGATCATATCCTAACATAACTTCGTTGTAATGTGTGATCCCATCCAAACACTGGTCCACATGAAATACTTCAAGCCACCTTGCTCAAAATCAATAACCACGCGCAATTCGACATCAAGTACTCAAAGTGCATTACCACAACCACGTAGAAGCAAATGACATAACACCACACAAAACCCGAAAGAACATAACCAATACGCCATCCACCAAGCAATACCCAATACTCTTCCCGCTCAAATTCCGCTATAAGACCCCAATAGAACTGCACCATATGCGCATATAACCAACAAATCATAACTCCTCGTAACACATAAGGGTAACTTATAGATCACTCCAGAACACGAATAAGCTCAACAATAATCGAATGGCACATCCCTCAATAATAGCAATTCGGAGTCAACAAATCTGACCTGGTGACGAACACACATCCATATTGGGTCTACCAATGAACCCCAAATCAACTCTGGTCACCTACAACAGTTAAATACCCTCCGAAAGTCTACAATGACTGAATCACAACACATACTAACCTCTGACTAACCTTAGCTACCTTTTTACAGTCCACGACCACGAGACAATCTACTCACGAGAACTCTTAGGCTCTAAATCCATAGAACATACGAATCACCATCTCTGATCTCAACTCCACCGCCTGAATGACCACACTTTGCCAGTTGTACGGTCATCCCACGAGGAACACTTCTAAAATCCTTCTGTGCCACAAGGCAAAATTTGAACTCTAGCAGTCGATCAAACAATAAAGTTCCACAACACCAATGAAGTCTCCATAACTCAAACACATCGCCCCTTTCTGAAATGTATACTCCCATCAAGACATATTAGTAATATCATTTACCTAGTCATCTGAAACTATCCATGCTGCCTAAGAATTTATGACCTTCCTTTCAGAACTGAACCGTGACCTTACACATGCAAACCTCAATTCTACACAACATACCGCATATATTATGCCATCCTATGATAAATGTGATAACTTCATAATCCACTCCAAGTCACAAGAAACTACGTACTCAATTAGCCAAGAACTTTCCATTTGATCCCATCTAGGAGAAAATCACTATACGTCACATGCTCCTCACGCCAGTAGAAAATATACATCTCTAACCATGGTAGAAACCATCAAGAACTTTCCGAATCCCATTTGCACAAAATAAAACTGTCAGGACTGAATCCTTCTAACTCAACCCAGTTACGTAGGTCACCAAAAACCCAAGAGCATTGCCACGAAACACCTGTAGTAACTCATTACCTCATAAACACCCAAAGAACTAATCATACCCATTACCATACCGATCCAACTTACTACCAAGTTGTCTTATTTATCCGAGTTCCTTTTGAAATACCTTCAAATTGATACTTCTCCTCGCCATAACACTACAACCCTCACCTAGACTCACCACACGAGAACCAAGCATAAAACCACACCGTCCTAAGGCTCATAAGCCGCTGAATACTCTCTTAAATATCCCCAAAAGTACCACATTCAAAATACTTACCCTGAAAAGACTTCCTGCGAATTTAAAGTCATTACCTTCACCTTCGTGATACTGATATGTAGAATCCATAATGATATAGAAATGCCACAAGTCTTGACACCCTCCAATGTGAACCTCAGTTTCTAGCCAAATACACACCCTAAAGATCCCCAATTGCTACATATAAATCTTGAATCCATTAGAACCATTCTCGGGAGTCATCCACTCTACTCAGCTCTGAATTAAACTGATCAAACAAATCGAACGAACTGTGCCCCCATTAGTACAGCAACACCAAAGGAAGTAACCCATCCTTCTAAGTAGCCTAGCGATTTCCTACTCCCTACACGTTACATCCCTTACAACAACAACTAAATCATCCAATGTTTCTCATATATACCGATAAAGCATAACATAACCCTTATCCAAAATTTCCTTTACTCGACTCATCCTCGATCTCAACCTCTGTAAGCCACCACTGATTCACTAGTATACCACAAACTGAAACCAATACGACACATAACCGTGCAATCAACTGATCAATAACAGACTCCCCCACTTGGCTCAAAGCCATAGATCAAAATACACAATAACTCACGATGCCCATACTCTATTACTGCCACAATGCCATAGTGAGATTCAGCTAAATCCTTCATAAGCTCAAGCAACACAACCCATCTAATACCTCAAATCATTTGCAAATCTCGCATTCACCCTTGTAACAGTCAAGCCTACTCTCATAAGCGATCCAGACTCAAATTGCAACACATATATTTCACTAGTAAAAGAGGACTCCCAGCAAACAACATAGGGATCACACAAACCTCAGAACACCCCGCAGGAGATAACCGACCTGCTTTTCCCCAAACTAACATCTCTTTATACCCTTTCACCATCATAAATATCACACAATCACTTAATCTTCCTGAGTCTGAACTCATATCGCGGCATGAAATCTACTTCACTCCCCAACTAAAATAACATAAAAAGATCCTTCAACACACCCATAACTCGGGACTATACATCAAATCAAGATGGAAATCAAGCACCAAATAGTTCTTTCTACACCTCAAGCAGACCCTTCTCATCACTTTCAAATCATATGAACACATCTCGCAGTCACATCATACTCATCACATAGCCATCCAGCCATCACTTTCACT
Source organism: Nicotiana attenuata (assembly GCF_001879085.1). NCBI lineage: Eukaryota > Viridiplantae > Streptophyta > Magnoliopsida > Solanales > Solanaceae > Nicotiana > Nicotiana attenuata. Next base: position 155,882 of record NW_017671076.1, on the reverse strand, counting down.
AATAGGGACACTACCGAACATATAAATCCAAAAGCACTTGCTCACACAATCAACACCTCAATGCTCAAGCTACAGTCAAAACCCGACCTCAAGTCCTCAGACTGGCCCAACATCAACACACAGAAATCACATCTCGCATCTCATCCAGGGAATCAAGGAGTTACGCTTGGAAGGAATTCAAGGAGTTACACTTCAAGCTGAATCAATGCCGCACTATAAGGTTTCAAGAATGTGGAATTTCCTAAAGGTTCTGCAGCCTCTCGAAGATAAGTACAGATGTCTTCGTACCGATCCGCAAGACTCTACAAAACCCGCTCATGACTCGTGAGACCTATGTAACCTAGGCTCTGATACTAACTTGTCACGATCCAAACTACCATGTCGTGATGGCGCCTATCGTGGTACTAGGAAAGCCAAATCTTTACCAAAAACAACATGATATTTCATTTCAAAGATAAATTCAAGCTATCTAATAATAAAGCTTCATAGAGAAATTCCAAACAACAAAAGTGTGGAAAGAAAAGCCCGACATCGGGGTGTCACTAGTCATGAGCACCTACTACAAATTGTCCGAAAATACTGAGACTAACACAGTTTGGAATGTAACTACAAAACAACTATAGGAAGATAGGAGGGAGAAGAGCAGGGCTGCGATCGCCAGCAGCTACCTTGCTAACTCCGAGAAGATCTACAGCTGGAATAGTCAACAACTGCTACCAGGTCTTGATATGCCTGGACCTGCACATAAGGTGCAGGGAGTAACGTGAGTACGCCAACTCAGTAAGTAACCAAAGTAAATAAAGGCTAAGAAGTAGTGACGAGCAATAAAGCATTTAAAGTTCATATCATGAAATCTCAGTAAAATACAACAAGCTTTTAAAAATCAAGGTTGGATCAAATCATCTCCCTTAAACCCAGTTCTGGTAAAAATCATTTAAAGGTATTTTTCAACAGTTTTCAAATAAAGGCTCAATGCAAAGGTGAGCAAAAATGATGAAATCATAAACCGCCCCTCGGGCAAAACATCACTCATATACAGCCCCTTGGGCGAACCACACAGTTACCCTTATACAGCCCCTCAAGCATACCTCACCATCACTCATGCCTCGCAGTCACTCAGCACTCGACACTCGCACTTAGTAGGTACCTGCGCTCACTGGGGGTGTGCAGACTCCGGAGGGGCTCCTTCAACCCAAGTGCTATAACAAGCCAACTCGTGGCATAAATCAATCAGGCCCTCGGCCTATATCAAAACATGCTGCGACGTGCAGCCCGATCCATAAATATCTTCACAAATCAGGCCCTCGGCCTCACTCAGTCATAAACCTCTCAAGCCACTCGGGCTCTCAGTAAAAACAGGGTACTCAGCCCAAAGTAACATTTATATGCATCAAAACAGAGTAATAAAGACTGAGTTATGAAATCAATAAGTATAACATGACTGAGTATAGATTTTAAATCAAAAATAGTGCGAGGAAAGTAAGAAAAAGGCCCCTAAGGGTCTAAACAGCTCTAGCACAAGGCTCAAACATGGCATTCAGCCCAATTTATAGAAACTCTTTCTAAATCACATAAGTATCATATAGTTTCAACCAAATACGCAACTTTACAGTTGCTGCCCACACGCCCGTCACCTAGCATGTGCATCACCTCAAAATAGTAAAACGATATGAAATGCGGGGTTTCATACCCTCAGGACTAGGTTTACAATCGTTACTTACCTTAAGGCGATCAAAATCCTACTCTGCGATGCCCTTACCTCTTGAACCGGCCTCCAAATGCCTCAAATCTAGACATGAAAAATTCGATATAATCAACACGAGCTAAAGGAATCAATCCCATTAGAAAATGCTAAGCTTTAGGTCAAAAGTCAAAAAGTCAACTCAAAAGTTGGGCCTCGGGCCCACGTCTCGAAATCTGACAAAAGTTGCAAAATCCAACAACCTATTTGATTATGAGACTAACCATACTAGTTTCACTCAAATCCGACTTCGAATCGGCTTTCAAATCTCAAAAATTCATTTTATGAAACTCCACCTATTTCCCCCAAAATCCATCCCAATTCACGAATCGAATGATGAATTCAATGATATATTCATGAATATTAGCCAAAATCGAGTTAGAATCACTTACCCTGATGAATTTCTTGAAAAACTCTCAAAAAATTGCCTTAAACTGAGCTCCCAAAGTCTAAGATGTGAAATAAAACCCTAAGCCTCACTTATATAGTTCTCTCTGAACCTTCACTGTGCGGTCCGCATAATCCCATCGCAGCCGCACACTCATCACTGCGGTCGCATAATTCTTTCGCGGCCGCGGGTCCTAAGCCATTTTCATTCCGCGGTCCGCATAAAGCTCACTGCGGCCGCACACCCCTCGCCGCGGTCCGCACAATTTTGTCGCAGCCGCATAACACCTCCGCGGTCTGCACCAATTTTGTGTGGTCCGCACTTCCAATACCAGAGACCAGATACCAGAGATCTACCAACTTCCAAAGCCAACTAATGATCTGATAACCACCCGAAACTCACCCGAGGCTCTCGGACCTCAACCAAGCATAGCAACATATCCCATAACATCATTCAAACTTAGTCGAACCTTCGGATCACCCAAAACAACATCAAAACACCAAACTACCCTCGGATTCAAGCCTAAGAACTTCTAAACTTCCAAATTCCGCAAATGACGCCGAAACTTATCAAATCATGTCTGAATGCCCTCAAATTTTTCACACAAGTCAAGTGTGACACCACAAACCTATTCCAACTTCCGGAACTACATTCTGACCCCGATATCAAATTTTCCACTACCGACTGAAATCGCCAAATTTCCAACTTTCGCAAATTCAAGCCTAATTCCACCACGAACCTCTAAATCGCATTCCGGACGCGCTCCTAAGTCTAAAATCACCTAACGGAGCTAACAGAACCATCAAAATTCACATCCAAGATTGTTTACACATAAGTCAACATCCGGTTGACTTTTTTCCAACTTAAGCTTCTAAATAGGGGACTAAGTGTCTTATCCCACTCCAAAACCACTCCGGACCTGAACCACTCAACATGATATGATAAAATACAGCTAAAGAATACAGAAGGAAGCAGAAATGGGGAAAACGGGGCTATAACTCTTGAAACGACCGGCTGGGTCGTTACATACATACGTCAACGGAGAATGAAATAGATTTTAACAAATAAAGTCAGCAAAAACAACAACGTAATAGCAGCAGAAACCAGCAATAGAAACCCGAAATGATCCAGAATTTGAACCAGGAAGTCAACAGACTTTCAAGTAAAGAAGAGACCAGAAACTCGCTTCAAGAACGTTTGTATTTTGAAGTATTCTTTGCTCTTAGAAACTCACTTAAAAAACACTCTCAAAGTCTCTGTTGTTTTTTTGTCAAAAGTCTCTCTAATGTATTGAGTGTGTAAAAAATATGTTCTTTAGGTGTGATAGAGTGTGTAAAAGATGTGTTCTTTAGGTGTGATAGAGTGTATAAATGATGTGTAGAAATGAGGAAAATAACCCTTCTTTATATAGGAGGAGAAAAGACCTTGGGACAGATTTTGTTTGGCCAAAAATCAATCCAAAATGATGGATTTTCGACCAAAAATCTGTCCAAAATTAGAATTTTGTCTAATGAATATTTTCCTCACCAAATATGGATAGCCTTGTGGAGTATTATACTCCAAAACAGTCTTCAACAGTGAAAGCAACCAAATAATGGCCCTACACTCAAGTACCCCCCTTTCTACCCTTTAGTTCACCATTTAGCTCAAATATTCAGAGCCTAAAACAACCAAGACAATCCTCATTATGAACTACTACCAATCAGAAGTAATACCATCAGTGGAATATCAATTTGGAATGCAACAACATGGCTATCAAACTAACAAAACAAGCTTATAAACTAACTAACATGTCTCTCAAAATACTTAAACCAAAACAACATCAACACATAAACTAATTGAAACCAAATAAATAAACAATAGCAGTGATTGGCAAAACTAGTAAAAAGGAATGAAATAATATAGCTAACTCAATTATAGACGACTAAACTAAGAATCACCAAGAGACGACTAACATCACTGATTCACAACTAACAAACAACCAACTAATACACCTAACTCAAACAAATGAGTAACCAAATTTACAAGTGATTATGCCGAAAAGCTGAAAGGTTAGTTAATTAGCACGACGAGCTAAACAAAAATAACAAAAGCTACACCTGAAGTCTAAAAATTTGAATCTATAACTAATTTCAACACCACTAGCAGAAATTATTAGATAAGAATGATTGAAACAATGAACTAATAGAACGAACACATAATAATTCAAAATCAACAAACGACGACTAATATCACTAATTAAGAAAAAATAGAACTTAAACTAAACAAACAAAAACAATCTAAAATCAGTCAACAAAGAAAAACATAAAATCGATGAACAAGGGATTAGGATTTACCCAACAAAGGAATTCGATATCGATTCGAGCAGTGAGATGATGTGGAGAACCTCGAGTAGTGGTTGTCTGACCTTGGAACTCTTGCTTTGTTTTGGCAGATGCTAAAACGAATGAATTTCAGCGTCATACCCGAAAAAAATGAGGGTCTTTAGGTCGAAGATGGCTAAAATAAATGGAGGGTTAGTGGTGCGGTCGTTCGGCAGTGGGGTGGTGGGACGGCAGTGGGGTGGTGGACGAGGACTGATAAGTGGGGATTTTAACCTATTATTTGCTCGCTTTTACTTGCGTTTTGGGCCTAAAATGTGTGAAGGTATTCCCGAAAACTAATATAATATACTTGCTTGCAGGAATTGATCAAAATGAGCCAAAAGAGGCATAATCAACTCATAAAGGAGTCAAATATGGAACAAAAACCAAGACTAGGCTAGGAGATCTGAAACGCAGACCGCACAAATATTGTGCGGCTGCTATCACAAGTACGCGATCCGCGAAGTGAGGAATCAGAGAGTGCACTTTAAGGCCAATTGTCGAGCGAGGTCCGCTCCAGAAATATGCGGCCGCAAAAGTCTCACTGCGGTCGCGATTGGAATTATGCGAACCGTGGTGGCTGAGATTTAGAGAGTTCATAGTTCCAGCAAAAATAAGGAGTGCGGTCCGCGGTAGAATTACGCGGCCGCAAAAATCCACTACGCGGCCATGATGGAAATTATGCGGCCCGCGAAACAAACCTCAGCCCAGATCCAAAAGTTAAAAACACGGACCGCGTTCAGTATTACGCGTCCGCGGAAGCAAGAGTGCGGCCACAGTTAGAATTACGCGGCCGCGAAACCTCCTCAGAGGTATTTTTGTCTGGAAATTTTAGCTTAGTATAAATAGATCTTTTTGACATTTTTAGGTTAAGTTATATTTTTGCTGAGCACGTGAGACGGCTGGAAATTCCATTTTGGGTAATTTTGTACTAGAATTAGCTTTCAACATTAGATTTTCATCTTTTAATCTAGTGTTATGAATTTTTTCTTTATTTCATCTTTGATTTCTGCCATTTCCATGAGTAGCTAAACCCATGCTAGGGTTGTGACCCAACCCTAGTGTGGGTATTTAATTGGTCTTGAGTTTTAGGGCTTGAATGTGTATGGGTTAGTAGTATTTAGCTTGGTTCTTGCTAGAACTATGGAATTAGTGGTTGCAAACACTGATTCATGCCTTTATGACTTAGTCTCTATTTGAGAAAGAGGGACTAAGTCTAGGAAAACTAGGCTAACAAGGAATTGGGGTGAACTCAAGAAATTGATAGCCCCAATTAAAGGGTCACACCTAGAGATGGTAATACCCAACTTGAGCTAATATCACTTGTATTGCATGAATACCATTTCGACTTGAGAAAGCCAAATTAGGCAAGATCACTCAAACTATCGAGAGGTATAGAGTGAGTACCCGGGTGTGATAGCTATATTACGACCCCAATTAATCACATGATTGCCCTAGATTCTTGTTACCTGTTAGATATCCACCTAGGTGGAGGTCACTACCCTAGCCCCTTTAAATGCTTGAAAATCAACATAAAAGACATTGTACTTAGTTTTAACTATTGCATGTTATAGAATAGAAGTAGAAGTAGAAAACAAACCAAACTTGTGTGGAAGTGTAACTAAGGGCAAAACCCATATCTAGACTCGGATATAAATCTAACTCCAAACAAATTAACTCCCTGTGGATTCGATCCCGAACTTGTTGGGTAAAACTGCATCGACCATCCTTGCTACTCAATTGTAGTGCAGGCTTAGACCCGATCAATTTTCGGCGCCGTTTCCGGGGAGTTAGACGGTTTTAGCTATATATGTGAGCATTTGTGTGTTTTGTTTTTCTTTCCTTCCGTTTTTTCTAATTTGTGTGTGAATTGCTTTTAGGTACCAAATGGCTCTTAAAAACAAAGCTCTCGGAAATTTGCCTTTGGGGGAGGAGGTAGATGATGATCAAGTGGATGATATTCAACCCGAACCTCAAGCACAAAGAAGAGGCCGACTGCCTCATGATAATATTCCAAACCCTCCCCCAGCTTCTCCAAGGGCAGCACACCAGGTGTTGCCCAGCGAAGGCTATGCAAGTGCAATAGTCCCGCCCCGAATTAGGGCGGGCAACTTTCAAATAACCAATGTCATGCTTACACTCTTGGAATAGAGGGGTTTCTTCACCGGAGCTCCACACCAAAACGCCTACAAGTATCTCAAAGGTTTTTTTGATACGTGTTGGGGGAGCAAGCAAACTAATGTCTCCGAGGACGCATTGAGGTTAAGGCTTTTCCCATTTTCTCTAAGGGGGAAGGGTTTGGACTGGCTAGAAAGGTTACCCAACCATTCCATCACCACTTGGGATGAGTTGGTCGAGAAGTTCATCGCAAGGTTCTTTTCTCCGGGACATATGGAGACGCTAAGAGATGAGATCCTTGCTTTTAAACAAGAGCCAAATGAACCGCTTCATGAGATTTGGGAAAGGTTTCGGACGATGGTTAGAGAATGTCCGAATAATGATATGACTGAAGCCATGATCTAACAAACATCTACCGTGGCATCAACACTACAAACCAATGTGTAGTTAACCAACTTGCCGGGGGAAACTTCATGAATATGCCATATGCCGAAGCGTGTGAAATACTTGATGAGATGGCGGATACTTCTTCGGCGTGGCAAAGTAGAGCTAATGTGCCACAAGGTGATCCTAATGTCCTTCACCTACACAAGGAGCTCCATGACCATGGACAAGCTATGGCCGAGTTGACTAATACCATGAATCAATTGGCCAAAGCTTAGATGCAACAAGTTCAAGGGCCAAAGCAAGTTAATACCATGGAAGGGGTGAATATGATGGTCAATAAGAGAAGGCAACGAGGTTAACAAGTTCAAGGCAATCCGGGTCAATTTGAGCAAAGTGGTAGTGGTTACAATCAAGATGATGTTTATGACGATCAAAGTGAAGAGGTTTAATATATGAACAATTACCAAGGTCAATGGGCCAATGCTCCGAATCAACAACTGTGGAGATCACAAGGAAATTGGGGAAATCAAAGTCAACAAGGAAATTAGAATAGTGGCAACAAAAACAACCAAAGCAATTGGGGCAACAACAACAATCCAAATTGGGGTAACCAAGGAAACCAAGGCAATTGGGGTGGCAACAATAATAGTAATTGGGGAGGCAATAACAATCAAAGGGGTTGGAATGACAATAATCAAAGGAATCGGGGGTCGGGCTTTCAAAGTCCCCCGATGTATCAACAACCAAACAGCCCGCCTCCATTTCCATCACAAAGTCCTAGCTCTTACAACAATGAGATGGGACGGATTGAATCTATGTTTGAGCAAATGATGAAGAAAAATGCTGACTCCGATGCCCAATTGGCATCCCACAATACTTCTATCCGAAACTTGGAAGTTCAACTTGGCCAAATTTCTCAAGCTTTGAATACTCGCCCTAAGGGGGCACTACCAAGTGACACGGTGGTGAACCCGAAGGGTGGGAACAATACAGGCCATGCTGTGGCAGTGATTACAAAAAGTGGTAGAGGTGGAGTTGCTAGTACCTCAAATCCAAGAAAGTTGGTGAGTGATGATGTGTTGGTGCAAGATGATGATGAGCCAAGAAATGATGTGCAAGTGAGTGATGAGAATGTGAATGATGAAGTGAGGATAGACATTGATGACAACGTGGAGGAGACACAAAATGATGTGAACCCGTCTAGGGAACATGTGATAGACATACCGAAAACGGTAGTGCCCAAAGCCAAGGCCCCTTTGACAAGGCCTCCTCCACCCCATCCTCAAAGGCTTGCAAAACAAAATAATGAGAACCAGTTCAAGAAATTCATTGATATGATGAAAAGTTTATCCATAAATGTGCCTTTGGTTGAAGCTTTAGAGCAAATGTCGGGTTATGCCAAGTTCATGAAGGACTTGGTAACAAAGAAGAGATCAATGAACTGTGAAACGATCAAAATGACACATCAAGTGAGTGCCATTGTGCATTCCATGGCTCCAAAGTTAGAAGACCCCAGTGCCTTTTTAATCCCATGCACTATTGGTAGTTCCATTTTGCCAAAGCTTTGTGTGACTTGGGGACAAGCATTAACTTGATGCCATATTTTGTGTTCAAGACATTGGGGATTGGGCACCAAAGGCCCACATCCATGAGGTTGCAAATGGCGGACAGGACAATGAAGAGGCCATTAGGGATAATTGATGATGTGCTAGTTCGGGTCGACAAGTTCATACTTCCCGTGGATTTTGTGATACTTGACTGTGAGGTTGACTATGAGGTGCCGATCATATTGGGGAGATCTTTCCTAGCTACACGGAAGGCCTTAGTTGATGTGGAAGCAGGGGAGCTCACCTTCCGGGTGGGCGATGAAAAAGTTTTGTTCCATGTTTGCAAGTCAATGAGGTAGCCTAATAGAAACGAAGTATGTTCATTTGTGGATCTTGTGACCGAGGTGACTTTTGAAGACACAAGTGCTGTGATTAATGTGGAAGACCCTTTGGAAGCTGTGTTGTTGAATCATGATGTGAATGAGGATGAAGGCTTGGTGGAATATGTCAATGATTTGTAAGGAATGGGTTCATATACATATAAGCCCCGGAAACTTTCCTTAGATTTTTTGAACCGGAAGACTCCACCAACAAAGCCCTCAATCGAGGAGCCTCCCATATTGGAGTTGAAGCCTTTGCCTTCACACCTCAGGTATGAGTTCTTAGGCCTTTGTTCCACTTTACCTGTTATTCTTTCCTCGTGCTTAACTAACATGCAGGTAGATGCCACCCTTGCGGTGCTCTAAAGGTAGAAGAAGGCAATAGGTTGGACATTGGCAGATATTCGGGGTATAAGCCCCGCCTTTTGCATGCACAAAATTATATTGGAGGAGGATGCCAAACCCTCCGTGGAACAACAAAGAAGGTTGAATGAGGCCATGCAAGAGGTTGTCAAGAAAGAGGTCATCAAGTGGTTGGATGCTAGGGTTGTCTACCCCATTTCTGATAGTTCATGGACTTCACCGGTACAATGTGTCCCGAAGAAGGGGGGCATGACTGTGACTACAAATGACAACAATGAGTTTATTTCCACAAGAACTGTCACCGGTTGGAGGGTATGCATGGATTATAGAAAGCTCAACAAAGTGACTCGGAAAGACCATTTTCCGCTTTCATTTCTTGATCAAATGTTGGATAGGTTAGCCGGACATGCTTATTATTGCTTCTTGGATGGGTATTCCGGGTATAACCAGATTCTTATTGCACCTGAAGACCAAGAGAAGACCACCTTCACTTGTGTGTATGGCACATTTGCATTCTTAAGGATGCCGTTTGGTCTATGTAATGCACCGGCTTTCAGCGGTGTATGATGGCAATATTCACGGATATGGTGGAGTACTTCCTCGAGGTTTTCATGAATGATTTCTCTGTTGTGGGGGATTCTTTTGATGAATGTTTGGGTAATCTTGATAAAGTCTTGGCACGTTGTGAAGAGACTAACTTGGTGCTTAATTGGGAGAAATGTCACTTTATGGTTGAGGAGGGCATTGTCCTCGGCCATAAGATCTCCAAAAATGGTATTGAAGTGGATAAAGTAAAAATTGAAGTGATATCAAAACTCCCTCCTCCTACTTCCGTAAAAGGAGTGAGGAGCTTCTAGGTCATGCGGGGTTCTACTGTCGGTTCATCAAGGATTTCTCAAAGGTGGTGAACCCCTTGTGCAAGTTGTTGGAAAAAGACGCAAAATTTATGTTCAATGATGATTGCATGAAAGCTTTTGATCTACTCAAGTATAGGTTGACTACCACTCCCATCATCACCGCACCAAATTGGAGTTTACCATTTGAGCTCATGTGTGATGCTAGCGATGTGGCGGTAGGAGAGGTATTGGGGCAAAGAGTCAACAAGATATTCCATCCGGTTTACTATGCTAGTAAGACCATGAACGACACTCAAGTCAACTATACGGTGACGGAGAAAGAACTCTTAGCCATTGTCTTTGCTATGGAAAAGTTCTGCCCGTACCTCATGGGTACCAAAGTGATTGTTCACACCGATCACGCGGCGCTTCGCTATTTGATGAGTAAGAAGGACTCAAAGGCTAGATTGATGAGGTGGGTACTTCTTCTACAAGAGTTTGATCTTGAAATCATAGACCGAAAAGGGAGTGAGAATCAAGTAGCGGACCACTTGTCCCGTTTGGAAGAGGAGGGGAGGCCCCATGATGGCCTTGAGATCAATGATTCGTTTCCAGATGAACAACTCCTTTCCGTATCTTTGACCGGGATGCCTTGGTTTGCCGATGTGGCTAACTACCTTGTGAGCGGAATTGTCCCGAATGAGTTCTCTTCAAACCAAAGAAAGAAGCTCAAACGGGATTTCTTGGATTATTATTGGGACGAGCCATATCTTTTCAAAATTTGCATTGATGGTGTTATCCGAAGATGTGTTCCAGAAGAAGAGCAATTGGGTATTCTTGAAGCGTGTCATTCTTCGCCCTATGATGGTCACCATGGTGGGGCGAGAACTGCTACAAAGGTCCTAAGCTGTGGTTTCTATTGGCCTACCTTGTACAAAGATGCTAGCAAGCTTGTTAAGCGGTGTGATGATTGCCAAATAGCCGGTGGGATTTCTAAGAAGAATGAGATGCCTCTCACCACCATCCTTGAGATTGATATTTTTGATGTATGGGGCTTCGACTTTATGGGTCCATTTGTGAGTTCATGTGGGAACACCTATATTCTTGTTGCTGTGGATTACGTTTCCAAAAGGGTTGAAGCCGTGGCTTTGCCCAACAATGAAGCACGGAGCGTGGTGGCTTTCTTGAAGAAAAACATATTCACAAGGTTCGGCACCCCAAGGGCCATTATCAGTGATGGGGGTTCTCATTTTTGTAACAAAGCCTTTGACACTTTACTCTCCAAGTTTGGTGTCACTCACAAGGTTTCAACTCCCTGTCACCCCTAAGCAAGTGGACAGGTTGTGGTCTCCAATAGGGAGATCAAGAGTATTCTATCCAAGACCGTCAATGCAAACCAGACTGATTGGTCAAGGAAACTTGACGATGCTTTATGGGCCTGTAGAACAACTTACAAGATTCCAATTGGTATGTCTCCGTATCGGTTGTTATTTGGGAAAGCATGTCACCTCCCGGTGGAATTAGAGCATAAGGCCATGTCGGCGTTGAAGAAGTTGAACCTAGAGTGGGATGTAGCTGCCAATCTTTGGGTGGAGAAATTGAATGAACTTGATGAGTTCCGGTTCCATGCCTACTCCAGTTCATCCTTGTATAAGGACAAGATGAAGTACCTACATGATAAATATATCCGGAACAAAGCATTCAAAGAAGGTGACCTTGTTCTCTTATTCAACTCTCGGTTGCGGATGTTTCGGGGAAAGCTAATGTCAAAATGGAGTGGTCCCTTTGAAGTGGTGCATGTAACTCCTTTTGGTGCTCTAGATTTGAAAAACAAGAATGGTAGATCTTTAGAGTCAATGGGCACCGAGTGAAGCACTACCTTGGTAAGGTAGTTGATGGACACGTTGTGGCATTGATCCATTTCAAATGAATAATGGTAACATGTATCGTGTCGCGACGTTAAATCAGGCGCTTCTTGGGAGGAAACCCATGGATTTTTCTTTCTTTTGATTTTCTTCTTAGATTAGGCATTATTTTGGACTAACTGGTTGTGAAGTGTGGGCAGGAATTGGTTGTGCAGTGTAGGAAATTGACAAGGGAAAAAAGTTGGCTAACTGAAAAATGTTTGCGGACCGCGCTCAAAATTTCGCGGGCCGCGTGAGCAATTTGCGGCCGCACAAATCTGACCGCGGTCGCGTAGCTGAATTGAGAAAAATACCAACTCTCTGAAGTTGGCCCGTCAAAATCCCTGCGGCCGCGTTCAAATTTGTGCGGACCGCGGTAATTTGGCGGCAGCGGTCAATATTTTGCGGACCGCGGCATTGTGTTTGAAGCAACTCTACAAAAAGGTAATGAGTGTGGACCACGATAAAATTTCGCGGCCGCACTCATGTAAGGCGGTGGGTCCCCTGGGCCTAAGTATAAATAGGAGTTCTTACCTCATTTAACACTTTACAAATTCCGACTGTTCAAACTCACCTAAAAACAACTGTTCATATCTCCTTGCTCTCATTCTCATCAAGTGTAGATTTCCTACCACATTATACAACTGGTATGCTCATTTCAATGATTTGAATTTATCTTTTTCTTTTCTTTTTGTTTTAATTTTCTTTTTAGTTAGGGTTGAATGCATGCCCCAATGACAAATTAAGAATTCATTGTTGCTTAAATACACGTGGGTAGTGTTTGGATGCCTAATGGGGGCTGGGGTTAGTAACATTGCATGTTTAATTGCTATAATTTTCACAATTAGTGAAAACCCTAGCTATCAGTTTTCTTCAGTGCCATTTTCATCTGCATTTCGCGGACGTAGTCATTATTTTGCGGTTCGCGATAGGGTATGCGGTCGCATACAAAACATCGCGGTCCGCGATACCCCCACTTTAAAGCACTGAGGTTTGTTTAGTTTTCGCGGCCACGGTCACCAGTGAATATGTCCCTTCCCAGGAAGCTTCGGAAGGAGACTCTGTGCCAACACATGTCCCCACATAATTCTAGGGGAGACTTCATCTAGTTGATGAACCTACCTCCTCTTCTGAGTCGTCTGATGGCTCAGCGGAAGGTAGTGAGGCTTCGGCACCATCTTCCCCACCGGCTACAACTTCGGCCTCACCAGATGCCCCTATTATTGTTGATGATGTTGACGAGGTTCAGGATGATGGGAAAGGGGGTGATACGAATGTGGGTGGGTTTGCTAGGTCCAGAAAACCTTAGGTGTGGGCTGATAGCTTTGTGAGCGAGAAAGCCTATATGAAGTTTCGGGAATAGTGGCCCCAAAGGTTGCTCACCCTTTAGCGAGAGTTCATAGAGAGAGACCTCCTTCCTCACAATCGAAATGTCAAGAGGCAGTTTGAGGAGAGAAAATGGTGGAAGTTCTTCACCAACAAAGTGCCGGATGCAAATTAATATCTTGTCAAAGAGTTCTACGCCAATGTTCCCCATATAAAAAAGGGCACCACTGTGACAAAGGTCCGAAATTTGAAGGTCCGATTTGATGCCACACTTTGAATGAATATGCCGGTTTTGAGGATGTGGAAGCCGTGGAATACTTGGAGAAGCTGGCCCTAGATGAAGCAACAATCCATGGCTAGAAGAGATATTAGCCATTCTAGGGACGACACCGGCATGGTTCACAACTAGAGTCCCAATAGCCAGAAACACCCTCAGCTTTGAAGCCAAAGGGTGGTCCACAGTTGTGTGCAGCCGGCTGGACCCGTGTCAGCATGATAATATCCTCCCACTCACCCGGTCAATCTTGGTAGCCTCTATCATGGTGGGGTATCTAATCAATGTGGGGAACCTCATGTACTATCACATCTCCAAGGCAGTTAGGAAAGAGGAAAGATCTTATCCCTACCCCAACTTCCTCACTATGTATTTCGAGGACCAAGGGGTTGAGAAGAAGCACTATGACACAAAGGTGAAGCCAAAGAAGCCTTTCTCCTGGTATAGCCTCCAAGGACCGGGCAACCCTAAAGCAAAGGGTAAAGCCGCTATCTCCACTAGCCAGTCTGAAGAGCCTAGGGTGGTGGCCACCGAATCGGAGCCTTCCACAGTAGGGGTATCTTCAGCTGCCATGCCTCCTCCTTCATCCGGGCCATCCATCACAGTGCCATTATCTGTGCCCTCGTTTTTCACTTACCCTCAGACTGCACTGTGGGTTTCTCAAACATTGTCCAGCATCAACAACTGGATGCAGGCAGCTACATCAAAGCTATCTATCTTATCCAGTGTAGTAGCAGCACAGTCAGCCCCAGCTCAGCTTCAGGTACCTGCATCAGTGAAGGATTCATTGAAGGAGCTTCTGGACAACTAGAAGAAGCTCCTGGGCAACTAGAAGAAGATCATGGAGACTTTAGATATACATGGAAATGTTATCAAGGATCTGGGCAAGCAAGTGAAGAAGATGAAGAAGACTCAGGTCTCAAAGAAGTTAGTGGAGCTGCTGACAGAGGAGGTAAAGAAGTTTGCATCTGCTGGAGACCTCCTACTGGACTTGCTCATGGAGGGGCAAGCCCCGGCAGCACAGGCAGCAGAGCATGAGGCACCAGTAGCTGGCCAGTCTGAGGAGCCAGCTGCCACTACACATAGTGCTGAGGAGATGATTCAGATGCTCCGCAACCCCGTGGTCCCCCAATCATAGAATTTGGAGATCTAGTTGGAGGACCCGGAGGGAGCTGACGATACTATGCAGTCTGAGGACCCCACTCATGTGCTTGACCCGATGCAGACAGATTCCACGTAGGGAGTTTTCTTTACTCTCTAATCCTTTCCTTGATCTTATTTTATTATTAGCATTGAGGACAATGCTATCATTTATTTGGGGGGGGCGGGGGTCCATTTTGATTTGGTGATAATTTGATGACATTGGTATGTAATAACTATGATACTATTTTTTCTTTATCTTTATATCTCTTTATTTTCACTTTTGGTATGTAGATATTCGTTATTTTTATTCGTTATTTTTACTTTTGGTATGTATATATTCGTTACTTTCACATTTGGTATGTATATATTTTTACCATTTGATGTATATATTCATTTTCATTTATGTATATATTCGCTTTACTTCAAGTTTGTATATATTCAGTTTGATTTCCGTAGTTTACTTCATAACTTCTTTTGTAATTTTACTTCATAGCTTCTTATTTCCTTTAGTAGTTTCTTTTTAAGTTGTTAGCTTCTTTTTACATTTTATGTGAACAATAAGCCTTTGGTTTTCTTAATGCCACGGTTCTTACCAAAGGTGGATGTTGTGTGAACCGAGTGGCTCTTCCCGATGATGGATGGCGTGACAACCTTCTTAAGGGACTGAGTCCGTTTTCTTTATGTTTTGGTGTAAATAGTAGTAATAAATAAAAGTGTCTTAAGTAGGCTTCACTTGGGCCTACACATTTACCTTCGAACTTATGGTTAGAAACAAGTTGATTGGCAAAGAATAGTTCTAGTTGTGACCTTTAGACTCTTGTTTTGACTAAACAATCATCGAGTGGCTTCTTGGAGCCATTTGTGATGCTCAATATTAGCTTGGTTGTTGTGGGCCCTCGACTCTGTTCTCTTTAACAATCCGACAGCTTGTGAGGTGAGGTATTGAATTGCAAGTCCAAGTTCCGTGCTAGCAAGTCTAGAACTTGCCCTGCATGTTTGTCTATGCGAAATTCTAGGTGTAGATCGACTTGAGAAATGATTGTAGGCTCTCCTTGATCCAATTTGAAACTTGAAAGCTTCCGTAGGCTACAAATATGATATCCCTAGTCAACTCTTTTGAGCCGAAGCCCTTTTTCTTGATAACCACGATACAAGCCTTTATCCATTATATAATGACCCTCTCTTGGCACCCGATCTTTCCTTAGCATTCACAATTGGAAAAAGCATAAGTTTGGGGGAGAGACAAGGAATGTGAAAGTGATAAAAGGTAGAAAAAACAAAAAAGAAATGAAGAAAATGGAAGGCAAAAGAAAAGAAAGAAAAGCCAAAAAGAAATATGTCAAAAAGAAAGTGAATAAGATAGAAAAGTGAAGGGTTTCAAAGAAATCAATGATGAAAGGCATGGAATGATTAGAAAAGGAGATAAATGATCGTCATGGGCAAGAAAGAGCGATAGTGTGTCTCTCTAGTTCCCCTAAGGAGGAAGAAAATGACTCAAAGAGTCAACAAAGTATGAGCCACAATGAGAAAATGGAGTGCTTAAGGAAAGATGAAACCATCATATGCCGCTAAGTCCTACCTTGATCCAAAAGCCTTTATTACATTCCCACAAAAGCCCTATATGATTTCGAGTTGAGTGAGCTTACATTATGGTGATTTACATAAGGGGCAAGCTTATGGTACTTAGAGACGAACTTGTGACATTCCCTTGAGAGAGATGAGCGTACTGCTCCACAATCCTTGTTTTGAGTGCTACAATCTAAAGTGAGATTTGCTTATGGAAAGTAGAGGGGGAAGAGTTTGGGTTCTACAATGACCTATGTAGTAGAGTGAGCTTCCTTGGTGTGTTAAGTCAACTTTTGATGCTCTTGTGTCGCATTAGAACTATAGTAATCAAAAGGTTTTGTGTTGTTGATAATTCATTTGTGTTGAGGGTAATTGTTAGTCCCAATTGATGCATGATTGATTCACATTAGGGCAGCTGAAATATTCTTTTGTTTTGTTTTAGTGGAGGTGGGAATTACCTTATTTTCTTGAGGACAAGCAAACACTTAAGTTTGGGGGGGTTGATAAGTGGGGATTTTAACCTATTATTTTCTCTCTTTTACTTGCGTTTTGGGCCTAAAATGCGTGAAGGTATTCCCGAAAACTAATGTATCATGCTTGCTTGCAGGAATTGATCAAACTGAGCCAAAGGAGGCATAATCAACTCATAAAGGAGTCAAATCTGAAACAAAAACCGAGACTAGGCCAGGAGACCTCAAACGCAGACCGCACAAATATTGTGCGCCCGGGGAAGCCACAACCACAAATACGCGGTCCGCGAAGTGAAGAATATGAGAGTGCATTTTAAGGCCAATTGTTGACCGAGGTCCGCGCCAGAAATATGTGGCCACGAAAGTCTCACCGCGGCCGCGGTTGGAATTATGCGGACCGCGGTGGATGAGATTCAGAGAGTTCACAGTTTCAGCAAAAATAAGAAGTGCGGTCCGCGGTTTTAGTGGAGGTGGGAATTACCTTGTTTGCTTGAGGACAAGCAAACGCTTAAGTTTGGGGGAGTAGATAAGTGGGGATTTTAACCTATTATTTGCTCTCTTTTACTTGCGTTTTGGGCCTAAAATCCGTGAAGGTATTTCCGAAAACTAATGTAATATGCTTGCTTGTAGGAATTGATCAAACTGAGCCAAAAGAGGCATAATCAACTCATAAAGGAGTCAAATCTGAAACAAAATCGAGACTGGGCCAGGAGACCTAAAACGCGGACCGCAGATATATTGTGCGGCCGGGGAAGCCACAACACGGCCACAACCACAAATACGTGGTCCGCGAAGTGAAGAATCAGAGAGTCAATTGTTGACCGAGGTCCGCGCCAGAAATAAGTGGTCATGAGAGTCTCACTGCGGCCGCGGTTGGAATTATGCGGATCGCGGTGGATGAGATTTAGAGAGTTCACAGTTCCAGGAAAAATAAGAAGTGTTGTCCGCGGTAGAATTACGCCGTCGCAAAAATCCACTACGCGGCCGCGAAGGAAATTATGCGCCCCGCGAAACAAACCTCAGCCCAGATTCGGAAGTTAAAAACACGGACTGCAGTCAGTATTACGCGTCCGCGAAAGCAAGAGTGCGGCCGCGGTTAGAATTATGCGGCCGCGAAACCTCCGCAGGGGTATTTTTGTCCGGTAATTTTAGTTTAGTATAAATTGATCTTTTTGACATTTTTAGGTTAAGTTATGTTTTTACTGAGCACGTGAGACGACTGGAAATTCTATTTTGGGCAATTTTGTACTAGAATTAGCTTTCAACGTTAGATTTGTTGACATTCAATTTTGTCCCTCCTTTCTTTCGATTAATTTCCTTGAGCTTCTAAGTTATTAATACATCAAATATTTATTAATTTTCTAGTACAATTTTTCATTACTATAGTTATTACTATTATTATTATTAATTTTTTACTATTACTATTAGTATTAGTATTATTAAGATTATTAGTACAATTACTATTCTCATCCAAACACGCTTAACTTCGGAGTTCTGATGGGATCCAGTGTGTTATTACTGGTATGATTATTAGTAATTGTAATAACAATTACTATTCTCGTCCTTAATATTATTAGTATTATAATTTCATTATTTTATTACTATTGTTACTATTGTTATTGTTGTTAAATTACTACTACTACTACTACCACCACCACCACTACTACTACTACTACTACTACTATTATTATTATCTACTTAATATTATATAATACATTTGAAAGAGCTAATTAAGTGTACTTTAAGGAGCCCAAGGAAATACTAGGAAGAACGGAATTTAAAGGCCATTTCAGATCTCTCATTCGGCCAGGTCTCAAGCCCAAAAATAAGCCCAACATAATCAGCCCAAGAAGAAAATTAGATTTTTCATTTTATTTTACTTCCAAGTAGCTACGAAACTCACGTTTCTTTTCCCTTTTTTCCTCTTTGATGCAAAAATTCATTTCCTTCCAGTCATTGCAAAAGTTTGCCCCCTCCAATTTGGGGTAAGTTTCTCATATGTCTCATCTTTTCTTGCTGATGTTTGTGATTTTCTCCTCTCCGATCCCTATCACGACATTTGGTCAAGCGAAAGAGCCAAAAAACTTTTGAAGAAATCTGAAGGTTTGGCTCTATTCAAACGGCTCTATTCTTTCCATTTTCTTCATAAATATCTCTTCTCTTTGCTGTTGTATTCATGGTGGACAGTCAATTCTTTGGTCCTTTGTCAATTCTAAATTCAACTGATGAATTTGTCTTCTCTGTTCAAAATTCAAACGACACATTTTAATTCCTGCTCTTCAAAACCCTAGCTTTTTGGCCTATAAATATTCTCTTTTGGAGCTCACAGAAGGGGGTACATGGTACAGTCGCCCCTTTACTCTACAAAACATTACTACTCTATCACTCAAAAACTGTAAGAATCTCTTCCAAAACTTTTCTTTCTATCTCGGTAGATTTTAGTTTCGACGAGGTATTCAAACTCATTCGGCTTGAGGTTCGGGTCTCTCCATAACGAGAGAATAGATTCGAGGTCGACGCCACAGTTCACTGCGCACAAGAAGGTTAGATCTAAACTTTTATTTCTGTATTAATTTGTTAACTATCATATGTGATTTAGGAATCGTTTGGTGCAGAAATCATGTTCTTAAATGTGTTTTAGTGTTTGGGACGAGTATGCATAATGTAATTGATAAGTACCAAACAAAATTCTTGTATGAAATCTCTGTTTTATTTTGTATTTTCCGTATACCAGGCTATGTTGAAGAACCGCACCTCTGTTTTGATATTCTATGTTAGGTTGGAATATTAGTCTGAGAATATATTTTAGTGGCTTAAGAATTACTTTAATTAAAACAAGTTCAGTGACATTATGGATCTATAGTCTTAGTTGAAGTTTGGAATATTCTGCCGTTATAAACTTTTTTCCATTAGCCAATGATGATATGAGACTGTTTCTAAATACACTGAATGACTTGGGGTTTGGTATATAAATTGATTTGAGCTATAGGTTTAACTCTGTTGCTCTATTCATGCAAAATGAAATAGATATATGTGAAGGTATTAATACAAATCTTAAGTAACAGAAAAAATGTCTTAAGAAGTAGAAATCATGTATAGTTATTTCTCTAAGAAATATTGGGTACATACTTGTTCTTTAATTTTTTTAAGAGCTCTTCTCTGTTTTTACCATTAACTGTATGTATCCTAATTGGGATCTTGTGTTCGTTTCTTAATACATAAGTGGTAACTTGGTACCATGTATTTGTTGGTGTAGTTTAAAGACTTTTAAAATTGCACAATAGTATGACCGTTTCTTATTATCATATTGTAAACGAATGCATATTACTTTATGATAACGATTTCATGATACCATGACTTGGTTTCTTACATTTCTCCTTCCGTACTTGGATCTCTATTCTAGCTGTAATGGTTTAAACTTGGCCAATAAAATTTTTTTAATAGATTTATCCATAAGGGCATTTTCATCTAAACAAGGAGTTATGAATTACTAGATGACATTTTAAGGGCCTTTCTCTATTTAGTACCACTAACTGTATTTGTCCCAGTTGGACTATTGAGTTTGTTTTAAATATATATGATATCTAAGTTTTAATCTATTGATGTAAATGGTATGGCTTAAATACAATTGAAATTAGATACCAATATGACTTTTTCACTTTAGTTGTTCATAGTTAATAAGTACATGTCTTCTAATTGTTCTGTTTTCTTTCTTTGTTTCACATGAACACCAGAGCCGAAGAGTTTTACTTTGAGACTCAACGACGCCGCAGCCGCATTTCCTCACGCACGTCCAGCCTCTACACTTATTGAAAGCGAGTCATAAAAATATTCACTCTTCTGTTTGAGAGCCAAACATGGCTGTCTAGCAGATCCTCTCCTTTGTCTTATTTTTGCTATGATTGGTGACTAACGTTTTATCTTTGTATGACTATCTTTTAAGTTTAGTTATGTGATTATTTTAGTTGTGTAAATATTTTGACCCAATGGCAACAACATTGGGTAGTAACTAGCGCTTATATAATCATCTGGGCTCTTAGGATACTTCTTTATCATTTACTAATACAACATCCAGACATAGAGATATTAAGAATTTGGTTAACTTGATTTAGATTCGAGGTACTAGAATTGAAAACTGAGTGTGCTTAAGTGGTGACTCTCGTTTCTTCTTTAGGCAATAACATTGGTTTAACATTGGTTTTCAACTATGGTTTCTTATTTGAACTTGTGGATTTAATATTTTAAGCTTTACAAATGGACAAACATGTGGGTTTAACCAACTGTTATACACTAAGTTAATATACTC
Organism: Nicotiana attenuata; assembly: GCF_001879085.1. NCBI lineage: Eukaryota > Viridiplantae > Streptophyta > Magnoliopsida > Solanales > Solanaceae > Nicotiana > Nicotiana attenuata. The sequence continues at coordinate 134,770 of NW_017671076.1, read as the reverse complement.
TTTCTTACACATCTAGACTTGTGGATTTCTTTAAACACAATATTTACTTAGACTTAGCCTTAATCAATTTAAGTCCGGCCGGTTAACCATTTAAAATGGATCTTTAAGGGTGCCTTAAAAACTTTCGCTTTAGATTAATTGAACCCTTACCTAGAATCATTAGATTAAGTAGGCTTTAACCAGAGTTATACTTTAAATACAATCAATTTAGGTATCCTAATTAACCATAATTAATTAGGTGGCAACTCTATTATTTTGATCAAACCCAAAATTGCCTATATGTTGTACTCTACTTTAACCAGTTTAAAATGGGTATAACAAGATTTTTATCTTTTAATCTAGTAGCTAAACCTATAGCTAGGGTTGTGACCCAACCCTAGTGTGGGTATTTGATGGTCTTGAGTTTTAGGGCTTGAATGTGTATGGGTTAGTAGTATTTAGCTTGGTTCTTGCTAACTATGGAATTAGTGGTTGCAAACACTGATTCATGCCTTTATGACTTAGTCTCTACTTGAGAAAGAGGGACTAAGTCTAGGAAAACTAGGCTAATAAGGAAATGGGGTGAATTCAAGAAATTGATAGCCCCAATTAAAGGGTTAAACCTAGAGATAGTAATACTCGACTTGAGCTAATATGACTTGTATTGCATGAATACCCATTTGGACTTGAGAAAGCCAAATTAGGAAAAATCACTCAAACTACCGAGAGGTATAGAGTGAGTACCCGGGTTGATAGCTATATTAGGACCCCAATTAATCACATGATTGCCCTAGATTTTTGCTACGTGTTAGATATCCACATAGGTGGAAGTCACTACCCTAGTCCCTTTAAACCCTTGAAACTTAACATCAAAAATATTGTACTTAGTTTTAACTATTGCATGTTATAGAATAGAAGTAGAAGTAAAAAACAAACCAAACATGTGTGGAAGTGTAATTAAGGGAAAACTCCATATCTAGACTCGGATATAAATCTAACTCCAAACAAATTAACTTCCTGTGGACTCGATTCCGACCTTGTTGGGTAAAACTACATCGACCATCCTCGCTACTCAATAGTAGTGCAGGCTTGGACCCGATCAAGGACGCCGGGTCGAAGTATCGGCTTGAAACTAACATGAATCAGTGGCTCTTCAAGAGTTGTATCCAAATGTGTGTAGCTAAACATTGACTGATTTCAAAAGAAATTGGGGCTAGGGTTTCGGCCAAAATGGGATTTGTGAGGGTGGAGAAAGATTTAGGAAATTTGGGGGTTGGATTTGAAAAGATGAGGTTGAGATGTGGAGGGGGTGAAAGTTTGGTGGTGTTTGGACCACCACCGGCGGAAAAGAACGGTGGTGACAATGGCGGCGACCGAAAGGTGAGGAAGAATATAGAAGAGAGGAGTTTCTGGGGTTTGGGTTTTTAGAGAAACGGAAAAAAATCTGATTTTAAGAGGCTTTTATACCTCAAAGCGGAACAAATGAGGGCCGTTGGATCAAAGATGATGGATGGATGAGTTAAAGTCTTTAGATTACTAAATGAAACGACGTAGTTTCAACATGAAACTACGACGTTTGATCTTAGACTCACCTTGGACTGGGTTAACTTATTTGGGCTGCTGCTTTACCTCAAATTCGGCCCAATTTGGATGAAACATAAAGAAACCCAATCCCTTGAGCCTCGTAATAATTAATTAAACTAAAGTCTTAATTTAAAATCTACTAATACACATAAAATAATCCAAAAAATCATAATGTAGAAGAAAAACGAAAAAGTAAAATTAGGCATTTACAGCTGCCCTTTTTTGCTCGAGAACATGAAGAGTTTTCGTGCAAAGATAGTGAATGCCATGACTAATTTTTCTCACATATTACTCGAAGGAAAGCATTTTTTGAAAAATGTCACCGAACCTTGCTTCTGAGGTTGACTACATATATATAAAGGAAATCAAGTCAGTGTAGTTCTGAAAATTTTTGATAGCTGGGACTATTGGACACTAGAGTTAAGACTGTTGTTGTTGCTATTATTATTACTTTCTACCGTTATTGTTACTTGCTGCTTACATCAAAATAAAAGAGAAGAGAACTACATATGTCTGCAAACTATGAGTTAAAAAATTCCTATCTATATGCCCTCACGAGTTAAATCTTGATTCTTGACTTTCTCGCTTGTTGTCGACCTTAGATTGGATCTCGATGCTCTTTGAAGAAAGACTAGGTCTCTTTCTCGATTGCTTGCTTTCCCGATCAGAATTTAAGAAAATGAAACTTTGAGGAGCTGGGTTGCCGGTACATTATCAAAGTTAACTCCAACTATCTTGCGATCGGAAGACCTCTCTCTTCTGGCAAGAACTGAAACTGCAAACTTTAATCATCACAATCTGTTCTTTATAGTGGGGTCGTGCAAAGCCATCAAAGACGAACAAAACAAACAAAATTTTTCTGCCCCAGTTTGGCACTAGGAAAATTTTGTGAGTTATTAGAGAAAGATATAAATTATCTAATGTATTGAAAGGAAGACAAAGACAATAGTATAAACTAGCTATGGTGAGGATATGAAACCAGGGGGTAGTACCCGTGTTACCAAAAGGAAATGGACCTAGGGGGTGGTGCCCTATATTAGCGAAAGGAAATGCAACCAGAGAATGGCGCCCTCTTCACAAAGAGGGAATATAAACAGGGATTGGTGCCCTATATCACTGAAAGGGAATGTAACCAGGGGTTGACACCCTATATTACTGGAAAGGAATGTAACCAGGGGCTGGTACCCTGTATTACTAAAATAAAACGTAACCGAGGGTTGGCACCATGTATTACTAAAAGGAAGTGTAACCAGGGGTTGGTACCCTGTATCATTAAAGGAGAATGTAACCAGGGGTTGGCACCCTGTATCATTGAAAGAGAATGTAACCAAGGGTTGGTGCCCTATAATTACTGAAAGGAAACGTGACTATGGGATGGTACCTTGTATTACTGAAGGAAAACATAACCAGGGTTGGCTCCCTGTATCACTGAAAGATAATGTAACCAGGGATTGGCGCCTTGTTTCACTAAACAGGAATCACTAAAAGAATGTAACTAGAGGTTGGTACCCTATATTACTGATGAGGAATGTGACCAGGGGTTGGTACCCTGTATCACTAGGTATGTAACTAGGGATTGGTACTCTGTATTACTAAGGAGAAGTGTAACCAGGGGTTGGTACCCTGTACTACTAAAAAAATGTAAGCAGGGGTTGGTACCTTGTATTACTGAAAAGAAAATATAACTAGGGGTTGGCGCCCTGTTATGGATAAAGTGCTAAATCCCTCTAGGCGAAAAGGTTCTACCTGAGTTAAACTACGTGAAACAGCCTGAGCGAAGAGTACTTCTACCCGAAAATATGAGCTGCATCGCCCTAGGCGAAAAGGTTCACCCCAGTTAAGCTACGTAAAACAACCTGAGCGAAGAGTACTTCTACCTGAAAATATGAGCTGGATCCCCTTATGCGAAAAGGTTCTACCCGAGTTAAGCTACGTAAAACTGGGAGGTATGAACAGTAGTGATGCATGATGAAAATAAAATAAAATGGATATTTTGAGGAACTTACCTTTGGTGACCTGCATTATTTTAGAATCGCCTTTTTGCACTGCTTTATTCCTACTTTAAACAAAGAACAAATTTGTGAGTTTTCAAAGTGATGGTCGGCTTGTGGCCTTGATACCCTGAGGAGTTTGAATTCATGGCCATCCAGCTGTCGAAGAATTGATTCTACCAGAATGGTACCGAGTTGCTCGGATATTCTTTATCGCTTTTTGGAGACCTTGGCTTTCCATCAACGCCCCCGACTGCTTCATACCCGGATGTCTATGGTACTGCTAATCCTTGTCCCTAAGGCAAGGCAATTTCCCTTTAAAATCAAACTTAGTTGGCTTGCATCCAGTACCAGTTTGTGTCTGTTGTGCTTATTAACTTTTCCTATGAAGCAAGTCTTGCTTAGGAGACCTTTTCAGTTTCTTTGAGACACTTTGTTCGGCTTATCAAAATAGATCAAATATGGATTCGTGCCTTCATCAATGCCGTATATGCCCCAACTTGTGCTCGGTATTACGGGGAAACTGTAGCCAATTTTGCAGCCATTTCTTTGCTTCATTTTTTATGCAATATCAGACCTAAAGGGACTCAAAAGAAAATTATGGGTAAAAACAGAAGAATAATTGAAAGTGAAAAACTATTTTGTTTAAACAAAACGAGTCCCTTTCGGGGAGAGGAATATGGAGACTTATCTGGAGGTATGTGCCGACTTCAATGAATCATGACATGCATTTTGGACTGGACGCCTGATCCGTATGAGCTGTCTAATTCTCAAAATCTGTCGCAAATTTTCATCTTGAAACTATCTTGGTTGTGCTCATGTCGGAGTATCGAAGACCCTCATTCGACTAGTAGCGCCCTTTGTGGGTTTTTGCTAACTGAGTTCTCTCATTTCTCTACTCACAGTCGTCTTATGATGCCCATATGGATTTTTACCAATAAGACTCTCTCATTTCTCTGCTCATTATCACCTTACGATGCCCATACGGGTTTTTACCGATAAGACTCTCATTTCTCTGCTCACTATCTTCTTACGGTGCCCATACGAGTTTTCACCGATAAGACTCTCTCATTTATATTTCTTTCTTTGTTTTTTCTTTGCCGCCCTTGACTAAGATACTGCATATTGTAGGTTGTCCAGCGCCCTTGCCATGGTGATTTCAACATTCTCAAAATTCAATCAGGAGGTCTTTATAGGAAAAGGTGAAAAGAACCTTGAACTAAATTACAACTTTTGAACTGCTTTTAGAGAAAGATTCTAACAAATAAAACAAACTTTTGCCCTAGCTTTGGAGTATTGGGATATAGATTTTTTTTTTGTGATGGGACCGAACCCAGGGTAAGGCTGCCTACGTATTTTTTTTGGAATCAGGTCGAATGTAGTTCACTAACTCAGAAGATTTGTTGTTTGATTTTTTTTTTTCTCTTTTTTTTTCTTCTTTTTTTTCCTTTTTTTTTTGTTCGTGCTTGCACAAGTACATAAGTTCCAAAAAGAGGAAAAACAAAGAAGGCAAATACGACTCAAAAGGTTTAACATAAGGGCGACACCTATTTGGATAATGAGCAATGATATAGCCTTCGTCATCTCGATCTGAGAAAATCATGCGTGAAAGCTCCGCAGTGGGTATATATCAAACATAATATCTTTTGACTGCATTTGCGTTAATAGTCATGTCTGGTACCCGTCCTTCTTCATCTACCAAGTGCAAGGACCCTTTTGGTAACACTTTCTTGATGATGTAGGGTCCTTGCCAATTCGAGGCGAACTTACCTTTATCTTCTACCTGATGTGGAAGAATGCGTTTCAATACGAGCTGGCCTACCTCAAAGTGCCTTGGGCACACTTTCTTGTTATAAGTGTGTGCCATTTTTTGCTGGTATAACTGGCCAAAACACACTGTTGCTAGCCCTTTTTCATCATTAGCATTAGTTGTTCTAATCGGGTCTTGACTCACTCAGTGTCTTCAATCTCCGAATCCACAATGATTTGGAGAGAGGGAATTTAGACTTCAGCCGGTATTACAGCTTCCGTTCCATACACCAGCAGATAAGGGAGTTGCACCAACAAATGTGCGAGCAGTCATGCGGTATCCAAAAAGAGCAAAACGCAATTTTTCGTGCCATTGCCTGGACCCTTGGATCATCTTCGTGATAATCTTCTTGATGTTCTTGTTTTTTGCTTCAACGACTCCATTATCTTTTGGACGGTAAGGGGTAGAATGGCGATGCACAATTTCAAATTTCTCGCATACCTTCTTCATCAGATGACTATTTATATTGGCTGCGTTGCTAGGGATAATGGTCTTTGGGATACCAAAGCGACAAATGATGTTGGAATGAACAAATTCAACCACTGCTTTCTTGGTGATTGCTTTGAAAGTAACTGCTTCCACCCGCTTGGTGAAGTAATCAATGGCAACCAAAATAAATCTATGCCCAGTTGAAGCCTTTGACTCGATTAGCCAAATAACATCCATTCCCCAAGAAACGAAAGGCCAAGGAGAGGACATGGGGTGCAATTTCAACGGAGGCAAGTGAATCAGGTCGCATTGAATCTGGCATTGGCGACACTTGCGAACAAAACTAAAGCAATTTGCTCCATAGTAAGCCAATAATACCTTGCGCGCAGAATCTTTTTTGCCAAAATGCATCCGTTCATGTGAGGTCCACATACCCCTGAATGCTCTTCACTCATGATCTGCTCAGCTTATGTGGAATCTATGCATCTCAAAAGGTTCAAGTCTGGGGTCCTTATGTACAGGATTTCCCTATTTAGGAAGAAACCACCGACGAGCCGCCTTATAGTTCTTTTTTGATCTCCTTTGGCATGCTCTGGGTATTCCCTTGTTTTCAAGAATCGTTTATGTCATGATACCATGGTTCACCATTTGGTTCTGCCTCAATTCCATTGCAGTAACCGTGTTGATTTCGAACTTGGATTTCCAATGGATCAATATGAGTGTTTCCTGGATAAGGGAATACCGAGGCTAAGGTAGCCAAGGCATTGGCTAGCTCGTTGTGAAACCTGGGAATGTACATGAACTCGATGGACTTGAATCTTCAGCTCAGGTTTTGCATACATTGTCTGTATGGAATAAGCTTGATGTCTCGAGTCTCCCATTGGCCTTGGGCTTGCCGGATAAACAAGTCAGAATCTCCCATAACCAATAGTTCATGCACATCTAGATCGAGGGCCATTTTTAGACCCATAATTCAAGCCTCGTATTCTACTGTATTATTAGTACATAAAAATTGAGGCCGTTAGATGGTAATGTTGTGCAATAGGTTAGATGAGGATTGCCTCGATCTCAGCTCCTTTGATATTGATAGCCCCATCAAAATACGTTTTCCATGCATGGATGTCGTCTGGAACTACTTTCTCTATTGAGTTGACCTCTTCGTCTAGGAAGTACATGCTCAGTGGCTTGTAAACATCATCAACTGGATTCTCTGCCAAATAATATGCCAAATCCTGTGCTTTTATTGTGGTGTGAGTGACATAGACGATGTCGAACTCTGTGAGCAAAATTTGCCATTTTGCAAGCCTGCCAGTGGGCATTGGCTTTTGGAAGATGTACTTCAAAGGATCCATTTTGGATATGAGGTAAGTAGTGTAGGCCAAAAGATAATGCCTCCGCTTCAAGGCACAACAAGTCATTTCTAAAAGGGTATACTTAACCTCATAATTTGTGAACTTTTTGCTCAAATAATAGATTGACTGTTCCTTTTTGCTTGTCGCATCATGTTGCCCCAGAATGCATCCAAAGAAATTATCCATCGCCAATGGATATAAAAACAAAGGCCTACCCAGTTCAAGTGGGACCAGTACAGAGGGTTTCGATAGATAGTCTTTGATCATGTCGAATGCTTTTTGGCAGTCGTCCGTCCATTTAACAGCGACATCCTTTTTCAACAACTTAAAGACGGGCTTGCACGTGGTTGTGAGTTGAGCCATGAACCTACTGATGTAGTTCAACCTCCCGAGAAAACTCATGACTTCTGTTTTGTTTTTCAGTGGTGGTAGATCTCAAATGGATTTTTATCTTAGACTGATCTAATTCGGTGCCTCTCCGACTGACTATAAAATTGAGGAGTTTCCCAGATGGAACCCCAAATGCGCACTTGGCTAGATTGAGCTTAAGGTCATACCTTCGCAGTCATTCAAAGAACTTTTTAAAATTGAGCACATGATCATCCTGTGTCTTTGACTTTATGATAACATCATCGACATATACTTCAATCTCTTTGTGCATTATGTCTTGCTAAATGGTGGTCATGGCCCTCATGTAAGTTACCCCTGCATTCTTCAAACCGAATGGCATGACCCTGTAACAATAAGTACCCCATGGAGTAGTGAAAGCGATCTTTTCTGCATCATCCTCATCCATTTGAATCTGATGGTACCCAACATAGCAATCCACGAAAGATTCTATCTCATTCTTTGCGCAATTATCTACAAGGATGTGGATGTTTGGTAAAGGAAAGTTATCCGTTGGACTTGCTTTGTTCATGTCTCTATCGTCAACACAGACTCTGGTTTTTCCATCCTTCTTTGTCATAGGCACAACATTTGCCACCCAGGTGTATCGAACAACTCTGACCACATTGGCACTCAGTTGCTTCATTATTTCTTCTTTGATTTTATCATCATGTTCGTTTTAAATTTTTTTGCTGCTTTTGTTCGACTGGTGGAAAATCAGGATACGTGGGGGATCATATGAACCAAAAAATCAACACTTAAACCTGACTTATCATCATAAGACCGAGCAAATACATCTCTGTATTCAAATAAAAGTTGAATCAACGCATCTCTAGTTTTTTGTTCAGTGTGAATGCTTATCTTTGTTTCTCTAAATTCTTCACGACTTCCAATATTAATCGGCTTAGTTTCATTAAGGTTTGGCTTAGGCTTGTTTTCAAATTGTTCCAATTCTCTTTTTATTTCCTCAACAGCCTCATCTTCATCATATCGAACCTCTTGATGTATCATTTCGAAATGAGACAGCTTTTTAAGATCTGGGTGTGAATTCCGCATGCATGTCATATTATTAAAGCCGGCATTAACAAAACTAAAACGGAAACAAAATGACAAGGAATTAGAAAAAAGGAAAATATATAGAACTTAATACGAAACTGAACTGCATTTTTATTGAATTTGAAAGGATAGAAGGGTTAACATCAAAACAAAACAATCATACTGAGATGTTTGTATTGCAACCCTGAAAGTAACCCAAATACTAAAACGAAGCTGCAAAAGCAAACTACCAAGACTCCTTCCTTGTGGGGAGAAAAGCTGCTTCCTAGTTGTTGAACATGGTGTCTGGGCCAATTAGTTGTATATCGCCACGACTAGTGCCTTCACCAGCCTTTATCATATTCAATTCAGAAAACATCTTGCTGAGTCCACGGAAAATTTCATCAATGTTTTCCTGCACCGAGGAATGACCCTCTTGGAGTCGTGGCTTGACAAAAGTGTAGAAAATGTGAGGGATCAGTTTCTACAAGACCCACCCATACTTTTTGCGGTTCTTGGATTTGTCTTCATCTAATTTTCTTGACCTAAAATCTAAGCCAAAGTACCCTTGTTACTGAACGCAGAAATGGGTTCCGAAATTCCTTGCAATGATTCCCCCAAGCCTTTTCCTGGTTCATAACCTTGTCTCGGCATAAGTGCAGCCACCATTACAAATGCGGAGGAAAGACGAGGATGTAGAATGGTATTTCCTTCATCAACATGGTCCACAACAACCACTTCGAAGGCCTGATAATAATGGACTCACACCCTCCCTTGGCCTCAATACACGGGAGTAACGGGTCTTTATAAATGGATGACTCGCTTCTCTGTGGACAATAATTTCTTGCTTGTTATGTTCGAACTTGAGCATCTGATGCAAGGTGGATGGCATAGCTCGAGCCATATGGATTCATGGCCTTCCAAGGAGAAAGTTATAAGAAATTTCCATGTCCACTACTTGGAAGACAATATCAAAATCGATCGGCCCAATTGTCATTTTAAGGTTGATCTCCCCAATGGTATCACTCGGTGAGCCATCAAAAGATCAAATGCGGACATTGCTGGGTCGGATTCTGTCTGTATTGATTTTTGTCCTTTACAAGGTAGAGAGAGGGCATACATCTACACTCGAGCCTCCATCAACCATGACTCGCTTTACATAGTGCCCCTCACATTTGATAGACAGTTGCAAGGCCCTATTATTCCCAGCTCCCTCCTCGGGGAGTTCATCTTCAGTTAAGGAGATTCTGGTCACCTCAAAAAATCTATTGACCATCTTCTCTAACTAATTCATTGTTGTCTTCTCTGAGACATGTGCCTCATTCAGGATCTTGATTAGTACACGAGCATGCTCTTCTCAATGTATGAGCAGAGATAGTAGAGAGATTTGAGCGGGAGTCTTTCTCAACTAATCAATGATTGAGTAATCCTGAACTTACTCTTTCGCCTCTCCTTCAGTAACTGGTTTCTTTACTGGAATTTGGCCTTCTCTGATTTCCTTGGCCTTCCTCAACTCTTCTGGAGAGTAACACCTCCCTGATCGAGTCAAACCTCCAGTTTCCCCCACTTCTTCTATGATTTCCTTGCCTTTACAGGTCACCACAATTTTGTTATAGTTCGAAGGAATAGTTTTCGTGTTTGTGACACGGGGTTGTATGGTGGGCTTGATTATGATCGGCTCTTTTATACCTTTTGTACCTCCCTATTCTGCCTTGAGACGGGGTGGCCTCCCAGGAAATACAACCTCGGGCTTGGGATACTGGAGCGGGCTTCCAACCTCGATATTTTTGGATAATATAAAGTTGCCTTCTCTGAAATCTGGGCGCCTTTTACAATCAATGGCACATCTCGGCTTGAACTTACTTCCAGTCTTGTTCCTTCTTGAATCGTTCCCACTTTCATTTCTGCTCGACCAACCGCCTTATATTCTTCATCTCGGACAATCGTTCCCACGAAATTAACATCATTGTGTGCTGGCAATGGGTTGTTTGTAACATTAGGAGGGTCTTTGCCATTTGTTACCTCAATCAAATTTTCAGCGATCAGTCTTTTTATGGCTCTTTTCAGAGTCCAACAATCATCAGTGCTATGGCCCGGGGCACCTAAATGATATTCACATCTAGCATATGCTTGAAATCCATATAAATCGGGATGCATAAGGAAGGGAGCGATGGGTCCAATCACGCCCATCTGCTTCAGCTTTTGGAACAGGCTAGAGTTTGATTCATCCAATGGAGTGAATCCCACAGAGCATTGAGGAATTTGCGGGGGATAATAATGTTGAGGGTAGCTGGACTGTCCCTGCTGAACTTGCACAAAAGGGTGCGAAGCCCCTCTTTGAACTTCCCTGGACCCCGAGGTCATCATGGACCCTTCAATTGATGGCATACTCTCTAAAGCTTTCAGTCGGCTTTTTCTTCATATTGGACAGGGAATTACGATCTGGCGCAATATATTATATTGAAATTGGTTGACGAAGGCCTATGCCATGTCGTCCCAAACATGCTAGTGGGATATATCTTCGTCAATGAGCCATTCAAAGGCTACCCCTACCAGACTCTCCCCAAAATAAGCCATCAACAATTCTTCTTTTCCTCCTGCACCCCTCAGCTGGTTGCAGTACCTTTTCAAGTAGGCGATCGGGTCGCCGTGTCCATCTTATTTCTCAAATTTCGAGGTTAAACCCTAGTGGTAAATGGAAGTGAGGGAACATGCATAGATCACTGAATAAAACACTTTTGTGACCACCTAGTCCTTGTATGTTCTTTATGTTCTGCTCGAGACTTTTCATTTTTTTGGCCATCTCATCTAGCTCACCCGTCTTGGCAGCCTTTTCAGTTTCCACTAGTGACTCGCACTGAGGAGTCTGATTGTATGGAGTCGAGACCCTGAAAGTCATATTTGGATAGTATTATTGGCCATCATAAGCATGAGATGGTGGCTCATTATTTGGCCTCTTCACGGGAGGTGGTGGCGGGATTGTGTACATCGGCGCACCAGACACGACGAGAGGTATGTTCCTAACCAGTGCAGAAGGATGCCGCACATTGGAGGTACCAGGGGCGAACGGGAAACTGTATTTGGGCACTGATGACATCCACAACACACCTCAATAAGAGATATGATACAGATATATGCAATATAAATTACCCAACTATGATTCGGGGTCGAATCCACATGGATTTATAAGGGGTATTAGGAGTATATACTTGAAGAACGTGATTGAATTAACTAAATTTGCACTTTCACAAAAAGTTTTGATTTCTACTTCTACTATAACTCTAAAAATTGTAAGCTAAGGAAGAAAAACTAGAAATGAACGATTGTTTTTGGTGCTTTTCCGAATAGTAAAAAAAAGCCTAGGGATGTGACCATAACTTATCGCCTAATGGGTTAAAGACGTTAATACTTGTTTTGTTGATTGTGGTGTATTATAGTCTCAACTCAACATTACCCACTCAATAACTCTCGGTCAAAGAGTGATTTTGCCCAATTTGGCTTTCTCAAGTCCAACTGGGTATCAAACAAAATAGTTGATATGAGCTCAAGTCGGGTTCTTACTATCTCTAGTTTGAACTCTTTAATTGGGCTAATCAAACTCTCAACTAGCCGAATTCCTTGTTAGCCAAGTTATCCTAGACTAGGTCCATCTTTCTCAAGTAGAGACTAAGTTAAAAAGGCACGAATCAATGTTTGCAACCATTAATTCAACAATTGAAGCATGAACTAAGCTAAATAATCAACACTCAATCATAAACAAGCATTAAATTAAATACCCATAAGGTTTACACACTAGGGTTGGGTCACAATCCTAGTAAGAATCTACCTGCTCATAATGGGAATTGAAGAAAATAAAGAAGTAAAGCTAATTAAACTCATAGTCAAAGATTAAAATGATAAAATTTAATGTTTAAACACTAAAATAATCACAAACTTCCTAAAATAGAAAAGGTAACGACTACATCAGCTCAAAATTTCAAAACTTGACCTAAAAGTGTGAAACTCGTCTATTTATAGTGGGTCAAAATTCGCTAACAAAAATGCCCTTCGGGAAGTTCTGCACCCGCACAATTGCATGTGCGGTCCACATATTTCTTCAATTGGTAGGAAATGAGATTCTGCAGCCGCACATTTCTGGATTTCGGTTGCGAAGTATCTTCTGCGGCCGCACAATTCTTGTGCGGTCGCACTTCAGCAAGGCGTCATGACTTGGTCTTTTGCAGACTCTCTGACTTTGAATCATTTGTCAGTGAAAACCCTGTTCTGCGGCGGCACAATTCATGTGCGGTCTGCATATTGGACAAAGTTCTGTTGGGTGCCTTTACATGGTTTGCGGTCGCAAATGGAATTCTGCGGTCTGCAATTTCTTCTGCGGATCGCACTTCTTTGATTCTTCGTCCTTTATTGCCTTGTGATTCGGAACACTTCTTTGTGAGTTGGATTTCATCATGGGAGACCAAATTTCTAACATTCCTGCAATTTGCACAATTTTATTAGTTTCGAGAACATAACCAATACTTTCGGACTAAAACAAAAGCAAAAAGGTGCTAATATGTAGTCAAAATCCCCACTTATCAGGCACATACCCTAGTGGTATAATGTGATTACTCGTTGTAGGTAGCGGTTCTTGAGTAGCTAGGGGTATAGCTGAAGTTCCCACTGCGGGAACCTGAGGCGGAGGCCGACCGGAGACTCAAGCGTGATACACATCAGACAGTTGTTGTATCAATCTTCTTACTTCCTCCAACTCTTGCTCAACTGACTGACCCAGGGGGTCGTCACTGACCAACTCGGTCTCGTCATTGTTAGTCATTGCTACCTTTCCCTTAGATCTGGTGAAGTAATGATGTGTTGCCAGTTTCACGACAAACCAACCACCTTAAGCTTACCATATAATACACAACAAACGTGTTAGTGTTAAGAATTTTAAAGATATGAATTACACGTAACATGCCATGCTCCTAACATTATCATCACCTCTAACATGCTTTTGGAAGGCTTCATATTTAATTCCAGCTTATAAGGTTGCTGCTTATTGACGCTCTTATTTTCTTTCTTTCTCTTTTTTTTCACTCGCCTTATTTTGATCCCTCTTTTTAGAGTCGTTGAAGAAAATTTCAGTAGAAACTTTTGGGGGTTGCCTACGTATCATGTCGTCGCATGAATCAGATCATTACGCAGTTCAAGGACGTATGCGACTAGATTGATTTTTTTATTATTTACAAAATATATATATATAATATCTTTTTTTAAGGATGTATGAGACTAGATTGATTTTTTTTATTATTATTTACATATGCGACTAGAATTTTTTTTGCTTCATTTTGAATTTTCCTACTAGCAAAACACACTTTTTTTTTGGTTTACAACATTTATCAAAGTGAAACCTTTTTGGATTTTCAATATATATATATATATATATATATATATATATATATATATATATATATATATATATATATATATATATTGTTTTTGGCACAAGGCGTTGAAATGAAAATGCGCAAAGAAAACGACAACAGATACGACCGGACTGAAACAGACTCCATAGAACAAAAGTCACAAACAGACTCCCTAAAGACTCAAACTAAAAATACACATACTAAAACATCTTAGAAAGTGAATGCAACAGAGAAAACTCCAAATTTGTAGACTATTCGCTTGACATCATCTTGCTTGGGGCGCTCCCTGTCCCAATTTGTTGGACATATCTTTGTACAGGGCCTCCAGGTCTATGAGCAATATGGTGAGCAAGGTTGATTGCGAATTCGATAAACATTTTCTTGTTCATTTTCTCACAATCTGCGCACCCTAGAGCAGTGTACTCGGCTATCTCAAATATCCTCCTTTTGACATTCTCCTGGAACGCAAACATGCCATCGATTTGCCGCCCACGGGCATCGGCCAAGTTCAGTGCATCTGCCTCGTGGTCCAATGATGATTTCCTTTGATTCATGGCTTCTTTCAAGTCATTTTATAGCCGGCTGATTACCTCATGATAATGGCGTTTCTCTATCTCGAATTCAGCTAGTTGGTGATTCTTACTTGACTCAATTTTCTCCCTCTAGAGATCAAACTCCATTTGTTGCTGGTGCATTGCTTCCTCGACAATTCTCAAGTCTTCTTGTAGCTTGTGTATTTTAGAGAGTCGACCCCTCTCAGCTTTATTTAGGGACGACTTGACCCTGTATTGCAATTGTTCCTCCAAACATGCAAGATTCATACGAGCGGTCATTAAATCCTCATCCATACCCTGTAGGAAGGCCTATTAGTCTTTCTTAACCTCTGACCGGATCTGAATGATATTGGCCTGATATTGGGCCTGTTGTTGAAAGATGGTTTTTCTGGCTTGCTCCAGTTCTTGCTTTAACATTTGTACAACAAGGTGGTCACTTCTTCTTCTGTTGGATCCTTCTGGCCTATCTACCAAGGATAAAGGGTCATAAAACCAAGCAAGGTATCCGGGGACCACCTCCCCTCTGTTGCAATTTTCTACCATATCATGGCACTCGGAAATTCCGCTCCTAAACCAACTATTCATGACTTCTTTGTCATCAACTAGCTCTTTCGGAGAAATGTCATATGTGAACTTGCTCATGTCCCTTGTTGGTGGTATTTCTTGGCTTCGGCCTAACTGGCGCATTACCTGAAGCGGAGAATAAGGTTGGACTCCGTTGAACCCCATTAATATTAGAAAAGGTTGATGAGAGGATTCACAATTACGTCTTTTGCAGAAGACCAATGGTAATTCCAAGTGACTCGGTCTGCAGTCAAGGTGACAAATAACTCTTTCCAAGCTTCAATTCCTTCGGAAAACTCATATGTTTCGATCCTCGCTTCATGATTTTGAACAAAATTGGACCAATGCGGGTTGAAGTTCTCGATGATAGGGTGACGGTAGAAGTGTTCCAAAATCCACATTTGCAACAATATGTTGAAGCCCTCAAAACATATCTGTCCCTCTCGGCACTTGGTCAAAGCCCGGAACATACTTGAAAGAATCATAGGGATAAGAGTTGGTTTTTCCATGGTAATGAAAGCTTGCACTACCCCAGCTAATTGGATGTCGATATGCCCCTCTATATTCGGGAAAACCATACGGCTAAAAAATGCGACCATATAGGCAAAACGCCTGTGCACATTCCATGTTTCTTTAACCACATCATTTTTGAGTTGACCCAATTAGTTTTCAAAAGCATCTCTATCGCTATATCTGTCAAACAGAAATTTCAAGGTGACCCATCGACCGAATAGCCCCTGCTACTTTCCATGATTGATCTTCAAGAGTTCTAGAAATTTGCATGCCCGCACTCTCTTTGGTACTATGGGTCAATCACAGGGAAGATATTAGCCTTTTCCCATGAAGCTCACGACCTCTTCAAGTGTGGGCATCATTTCACAATCATTAAAGTGAAATACGTTGTTATCCGGGTCCCAGCAGGGAATTAGAGCTTCTATCACATCATATCTTGGTTTAATCTCTATTATGTGAACCAGGTGTCCCAAGTAATGTTTTATTTGTCGTTGTTCATGACCCTCTATATCATTCCACCAAATTGATAGAAGTGCGTACCTCATCGACGACAAAAAATTATGGTATCTCCTCGTCCATAGGCCTCTTTTCAGACTGTTCACTCGTTGTACTCATGTTGTACCTACACAAGGAGAAAACCGGGTTAGGACCTAACGCAAATCCCGAAAGCCTTGATTCTTTGACTCCTTGACACTAATGTTGGACTCAAATGAACGACATTGTGCATATATATATATATATATATATATATATGCAAGGCTTTCGGGATTTGCATTAGGTCCTAACCCGGTTTTCTCCTTGTGGTAGACCGGACCTAACGCAAATCCCGAAAGCCTTGAATCTTTGACTCCGTGACACTAATGTTGGACTCAAATGAACGACATTGTGCATATATATATATATATATATATATATATATATATATATATATATATATATATATATATATATATATATATT
>NW_017671076.1:86873-118190 GCF_001879085.1 Nicotiana attenuata | reverse complement strand
TTTTTTAAAAAACAAATGTTTTGGTTAACAAGCGGACATCCCACTTGGGGATCACCCTATTTCAAATACCGGTCAAATATGATCCAAATGATCAGTATTGACCGGCCTGTCCAAATCAGACGGAAAAGAAACGAACACTGGACAGGTTACCTACGTGCCTAACCACAAGAGCGAAACATATGTACATGCAGTTTGCGCAAATAATATTTGAAAGCAAACATCTACTCTAGGAAGGTTTTGGTAAAACGACATGTCACGACCCAAAATCCACTAAGGGCCGTGATGGCGTCTGACACCACTGTCAGGCAAGCCAACCAAATACTTAATTAAATTCTCGTTTTAATACTCTTGAAATCTATGATTTCCTTCAAATTTATCAATTAAAAAGATAATCGTCTCAAATCAAATTAAATGATAAGCAGTTGATACAAAATACTTTATAACTATCCCAGAACCCAGTGTCACAAGTGCATGAGCAATTTCTAAGAAATTGAATAAAGTACAACAGCTGTCCGGAACACAAATTGGACAGAAAGTAAATAAAACTCTGAGAGAGACTACACTAGCTGCGGGTTGCTTCGAGGAAATGCAGCTCGCTTGGTCTCCGGGTCGCCCGTGCTGCTACGCCCAATAGGCCAGTAGAAGTACTTGTACCTGTGCAACAAAATGCACAGCAAGTGTAGTATGAGTACGAAAATAACGTGTACTCAGTAAGTATCCCGCCTAATCTCGAAGAAGTAGAGACGAGATGGCAACTTCGACACTTACTAAAGGTCCAGTAATAATATTATTAATGCGATGACTCATGGATTTATTAAAAACAACAGTAAATTCAAATGAGTCACTAAACAAGTGAAAGTTCCTTTTTATTTAAAGTCTCCGGATTCATAATCCATTAATTAACAATTATCTCAACTCGGTAGAGCAGACAATAATATCAATAAATCTCAAGGCAAGCAATACAAGCATGCGCAATTCATGCCGAGGTCGTACGACCTGATCCAACAGAAACGTAAACTGTGCACTACCGAGGGTCGAGCGGCACGAACCATAGATGCATCTATTACCCCGCTCGCGAATCATACATGCGACGCTGTCAAATATAAATAAACACAACAATCAGTCAATCATGAACTTATCAGGGGACAATTATCCAAGGAAAAGCCAATTCTCTTTTAACAATTCAAGAAAATGAAGTTTAATCTTTTTAGAAATTCATTCACTAATTCGATGTGATTTAAGCGATTTAAACTGTCAGTAAGATTACAAATATTCCAAGAATAGCATACTTTTGGGTCCTAGACTACCCGGACTTACACATATTAGTAGCTACGCACGGACTCTCGTCACCTCGTGCGTACATAGCCCCTACAAATAGGAGCAGATAACCAATTATTTCATCTATGGGGACAATTCCCTCTTACAAGGTTAGAAAGGAGACTCACCTCGCTCCGAAGATCTATAACCGGCATTCCGCGCACTTCCGAAGACTCGAATCGATGCTAAATGCTCCAGAGCTAGCCAATAATTATGCAAATCCATTAATATATGCTCAATTACTCATTACAATCCAATTTATAACAATTCCTAACCCCGATCGAAAAGTTGACAAAAACGCCCTCGGGCTCACGTACCCGGATTCCAAAACTTTTCTAAGATAAAGTTTACCCATAACCTCACGAACTCAAATTTATAATTTACTCTCAATTTCATATACAAAATCATGGTCAAAATCCAAGAATATCAATTTTTCAAGGTTTTCCCTCAAACCCCAAGTTTCTACCAATTTCATTCTCAAATCCGTACATAATCAATGTATTTAACTCAAGATAGGTGGGGATAGCTTACCTTACCGTTGATGATGAAAATCCCCTCTTGAAACCCTCCAAGAATCGCCCAAGCCAAGAAAATATGAGAGAAAATGGCCAAATCCCGATTTTAAAAGAACTTACTGTCTCCAGCACTTCCGCACCTGCGGTCCATAGACCGCTTCTGCGGTTCCGCAGGTGCGGCCTTACTACCGCTCCTGCGGTTTCTCACCAGGCCCTCCTCTCCGATTCTACGACTCGACCTCCGCATGTGCGGTCCCGCTTCTGCGGCTGCATGACCGCGTCTGCGGTCCCTTCACTTCTGGTCAAAAAACTGCATCTGCGGCTCCTCTGGCCGCTTCTGCGGTTCCGCACCTGCGGCCCAAGTCTCGCAGGTGCGGTTATACTAGCAACCAGCAACTTCAGCCTTTCAAAAATTCCATTTTTAATCCGTTAACCACCCGAAATCCACCCGAGGCCCCCGGGACCCCAACCAATCATACCAACAAGTCCCAAGCATATTACGGACTTGCTCGAGGCCTCAAATTATATCAAACAACGCTAAAACCACGAATCGACCTCCAATCCAAGCTTTACGAACTTTAGAATTTCAAACTTCTACTTTCGATGTTTAAACCTATCAAACCACGTCCGATTGACTCCAAATTTTGCACACAAGTCATATTTGACATCACGGACCTACCCCAACTTTCGGAACCGGATTCCGACCCCGATATCAAAAAGTCCACTTCCGGTCAAACTTCTAAAAACCCTTCAAATTTCTATCTTTAGCCAAATGACTCCAAAATGACCCACGGACCTCCGAATTCACTTCCGATCGCGCTCCCAACACCAGAATCACCATACAGAGCTACTCCCAGACTCGGATTCCCAAACAGACATCGATAACACTGAAATGCACTTCAACCCAAACTAAAGAAATTTCTTCCAAAATGCTAACTTCCACAATTGGCGCCAAAACACTCCTGGGTCATCCAGAACCCGATCCGGGCATACGCCCAAGTCCGAAATCATCATACGAACCTACTGGAGCCTTCAAATCCCAATTCCGAGGTCGTTTACTCAAAAATCCAATCCTAGTTGATTATTTCAACTTAAAGCTTCGGAAATGAGAATTCTCCTTCTGAATCAACCCCGAACTTCCCGAAATTCAATTCTGACCATGCGTAAAGTCATAATGCCTGAATTGAAGCTGCTCATGACCTCAAACTGTTGAACGGCGCGCTAGAGCTCAAAACGACCAATCGGGTCGTTACATCCTCTCCCACTTAAACATACGTTCGTCCTCGAACGTGCTAAGAACCGTGATGGATTTGCCCGAGATCACTGTTTAATACCTCGAGTACCTACCCGTTCCACCACAACTCAACTGGGCACCCTATCTCGATCCATCTGAAAGATATCCTTTTTCACTTAGGCAAACAAGCCTTAGAGCCCAAATCCATCATCCGGAATTCTCTGCCAGGCCTGTTCCAACATACGCTCACCGTATCAATAACTACACGCAGCACCAAAACATGACTGCATATCTTAGCCGAATTCACACCTTGCACCGCTTTACTCACATGACCACAATGGCATTCTCTGATCGAATAAATCAAAATTCCACGAATCTGATGCTCCCATTGAACCTCATGACCTATATAGGTCTTGCCCTAACTCTTACAATACTGCCACGACGGAAGAGATGTGTAGAAATTCATAACCAACTGCCGAATCAATAAATCATTGGGTCTATACTCCTGTCAAGAACCATCACCTCATCATGAACCAAATAATGGTCTTAGCTCCTCAATATACTTCATATAATCCGATCGCACTGATCCCAGATCCAATACCCTTGTCTCACCCAGTACGAACTGCCCAGATAATAGGCCACCCCGGACATGATCAAAAGTCTCATATGATGCCACCATGTACCCATAGGCTACCAACTCGAACGTGATACATAAGAAAGACGAGCTCTAGAAGGGACTACTCCACTCACGCAGCTAAATATGAACTTTCCTCAGAAAATGGGAAACAAAACACACAGAATAGAATATAAGGGACTGCAAATATCATCACACTGTTGCGGCGTGCAACCCGATCCACACATAAAATTCACATAAGGAGATACACATCGAGCTAAATTTCTCATTACAACACAGTACCGAACATCGGTCACAAGCACTCTAAGTGCATAGTACCATCCCTGAGGAGACATATAGCGCCATAAGCTAACAAACTCAAGCACAACTGGAGTGCGATAGATGTTCTGAAACTAAAGAGCCATCCTATTCACATAACATCATCGCTACGCGGAACCTCAACACATAAGGAATTCACCAAGCCGTTTCGCAACTCACACGGCACAATATAGCATTACATGAAATAGCCGACGACGAAATAACATCCAACGTCCGAATACTCATCCATAAGGAGAGGTATGCTGAAATGAACACATTCGACCTGATATAGAGCCCAAATTCATATTTAAATCCATCCACAGACCTCAAGCCGATTATGATCGTACCGAACTAGGCCAATAATCTTTTTTGGGTCAATAATAATCCATTTCTTTCCCATAACACACACGAACAACCATCATAACCGAAGTAATCCTCCACAGTCCACAACCCAATAAACCGAGTGCCCTCTAGGCATAAATTCTCAAATTAACGATATCACCACAATCTCCATACTTGGTTTCATTCTCTGATCAATCAGTGACTACATGCCACACCTATACAATCTTTCCGTGGAACACGCTCCCACGACCTTTCATAACAGATAACAGATCTGTACATCCAACTCACCGGCAGCACTAACGCTGAAAAGCGATCAAGAATCCATAACCAGGATGCAAAGCCTCTTTCACAAAACACCGATCTCAGGTGACACTGAAGACAATGCCAGCTTACTCTAAACATTCAAATCCCTTTCATGCTCATCCGAGCTCGTGACATCCTTGTCAACACTAAGTTGCAACCTTGATCCTCACTTTCAAATTTCATACCGTTCATTGCACCTAACATGCCAATATACGATACTGCCAGAGTTTCATCATAACTCCTGAATCACTAATAGGGTAAACACTTCATCATATAAACACTTTTTACTTAACTCATTCAGAGAAAACCATGGCAACACATGAGTAATATCTTCATGACTGTAGAATATGCAACCTTCAAGTAGTGGTCTAAGCCCCTTCCGGGATCCGCCTACACATAACATGCCATAATACTAGAATACTTCTGAATAAAAATCAACTATGGCAGCCGACAGGCCTCGCACGTACCCCCACGAATCACTTGCATAATTTGCTGAAGGAACTGATTACTACCGCCAACATGCCAATTCAACTATGGCTAACCAGTCTATCTTCTTCCAATTTATTCTTGATTGCCTTAGAAATAATAACTCCATTCAACACATAACACACTCCATCCGCACTCATCCCGAGTGGCCGTGAATCACGAGGCCATGCTGTCTCAAATCCCATGAATCATTTCATACCTCCCAATTGCTATACTGCAGGTCAAACATCATAGAACATTCAATGCTTCTTCTCATAAGCTGCTACAAAGCTTGATTCTTAACCGTACCTATAGGCTCGCAATCATTAGGCACCACGCTTGCCCCTTTGAATACACTAGGACCGTTGTTGAGAGCCACCCGCTCTGACTTGGCCCCGAATATAATCAACTCCATGAATCTTCCAGCACATGAATACCCTCTCGACGAAGCACCCGGCAGAATCACTTCCCTTGAAACCCGCATCTATACAAGTCATAAATCCTGAATCCTTCCCCAAGTCTGAACACGATCCTATAAGGCCAACCATAGCGCACCTTTAACAGTTCCTTTGCTCAAATTACCACTTATGTTCTTTCTGTAGCTGAAATGACCCATCAATATGCTAATAACCAGAAACCTCGCAAGTAGTTAACCATGCAACCCTAATCGTAGGCGGTGGGACTCTCCCACTTAGCTTGAAGCCATTATTACACAACTGTGGACTTCACCAGGATCCTTTATCTCTTATTGACATAACCTTGCGCAATCGACCGCCAAAATTCTCGGAATCTTTCTGTAAAACCCCTTTTTATACTCTAAATCATCAACCACATTCACACGACCGATCTCCTTGCTGTATAACCAATAGAATTTCTGCAGAAACTTCGCCAACCATGCAATCGCCGATCCGCTCACTGGATATAACCCACCTGTGGGATTTACGTGCCGACGTCTTCCAACGCTGCTACACAGGGTGCAATCCCCACGACATCAACGACCCATCCTGAGTCCAAGCTCACTGTCTAGCTGCACAAGTCCATTCACCTCTCGTGGACATCAATTAAGTGTGCGGCAACATCCTTCCAATTCAAAGTTAGGTTGTATCCTTCTTCATTTCAAGCAGCTCCTTTCCGTTATACCAAATCTCCTGCCACCTAATATACCATACTCCAAATTAATTCGTAGGCCCAAATCACCAATCACTAAAATTCTCAAGTCACTCCAAACTCTCTGACTTTGGCGTAACTCACCCCTTTAGTCGACTACTCGACCTTTGCTTCCTATACCTGGCCTTCTAGACATTTTTAACCACCGCCTGACACTCCTCACATGCCCCTCCTCATCCTTACTGCTCAGTTGTTGCCTTAAATAAAAATCTATCTTCGTGGCACTTGAACCCACAATTGCTGCTAACTTTAAACCTTTCCGAAGATCATCTTCCTTGAACCGTCGACATTAGAAACACTGATTCAGTCCTGAACTACCGCACCCCGCGATATCTAACAGCCGCATCTTCAATACTATTGCACAATATCTTAACCCCAAAGGCGAATTGTAGAAGATCATAACACCGGCGAACTTAGTACGTTTAATTAAGACAACAACACCTCATCATAGAAGAAAACTCCACCACGCTTGCAAATACCAAGTCTTGTTACTCCACCAGCCCCACATCTGACCATTCTTAGTCCGTTTGCCTTTCCCCTACTGGGAATAAAATATTGAATCTCTAGATCATGCACTGAGTAAACCTCCCTTCAAGTCATTCACTGCTCCGACACGTAGGTAAACATCCTACCATCATATCAATACTGCGGAACAAGCGTTCATAACATCCTGGCAACTTGTGCCTAGCCCTAGAGCTCTTAGAAGCACCGCTACTGAGCCGAAACGACAGAATATCCTCTCATAAGGCGACGATAATAGCTCAGACAACTATGCAGGGAGAAACATTTCGCACCACATCGGTAGTACCATTACAATTCTTCAATTCTCGATTTATAACAGGCGGTT
This sequence comes from Nicotiana attenuata, assembly GCF_001879085.1. Taxonomy (NCBI): domain Eukaryota; kingdom Viridiplantae; phylum Streptophyta; class Magnoliopsida; order Solanales; family Solanaceae; genus Nicotiana; species Nicotiana attenuata. The sequence continues at coordinate 111,069 of NW_017671076.1, read as the reverse complement.
CGCATCGCGTAGGATTGAGTAGGAAGGAAACAGGGGCATAAGCCTCAAGGAATCAAATCGCACGATGAGGAATCAAGAAGGGAAGTACTCCTAACAGTCCTGCAGCCTCCCGAAGATAAGTACAGACGTCTCCGTACCGATCCGCGAGACTCTACTAGACTTGCTCATGACTCGTGAGACCTACGGGAACCTAGTGCTCTGATACTATGTTGTCACGACCCAAGATCCACTAAGGGTCGTGATGGCGCTGGACACCACTGTCAGGCAAGCCAACCAAATACTTAATTAAATTCTCGTTTTAATACTCTTGAAATCTATGATTTTCCTTCAAATTTATCAATTAAAAAGATAATCGTCTCAAATCAAATTAAATGATAAGTGGTTGATACAAAATACTTTATAACCATCCCAGAACCCGGTGTCACAAGTGCATGAGCAATTTCTAAGAAATTGAATAAAGTACAACAGCTGTCCGGAACACAAATTCGAAAGAAAGTAAATAAAACTCTGAGAGAGACTACACTAGCTGCGGGTCGCCTCGAGGAAATGCAACTCGCTTCGTCTTCGGGTCGCCCGTGCTGCTACGCCCAATAGGCCAGTAGAAATACCTGTACCTGTGCAACAAAATGCACAGCAAGTGTAGTATGAGTACGAAAACAACGTGTACTCAGTAAGTATCCCGCCTAATCTCAAAGAAGTAGAGACAAGGTGGTAACTTCGACACTTACTAAAGGTCCAGTAATAATATTATTAAGGCGATGACTCACGGATTTATTAAGAACAACAGTAAATTCAAATGAGTCACTAAACAGCTGAAAGTTCCTTTTTATTTAAAGTCACCGGATTCATAATCCATTAATTAACAATTATCTCAAGTCGGGAGAGCAGACATCAATATCAATAAATCTCAAGGCAAGCAATACAAGCATGCGCAATTCATGTCGAGGACGTATGGCCCGATCCAACAGAAATGTAAACTGTGCACTGCCGAGGGTCGAGCGGCACGAACCATAGATGCATCTATTACCCCGCTCACGAATCATACATGCGACGCGGTCAAATATAAATAAACACAATAATCAGTCAATCATGAACTTATCAGGGGACAATTATCCAAGGAAAAGCCAATTCTCTTTTAACAATTCAAGAAAATGAAGTTTAATATTTTTAGAAATTCATTCACTAATTCGATGTGATGTAAGCGATCTAAACTGTCAGTAAGATTACAAATAATCCAAGTATAGCATGCCTTTGGGTCCTAGACTACCCGGACTTACACATATTAGTAGCTACGCACGGACTCTCGCCACCTCGTGCGTACATAGCCCCCACAAATAGGTGCACATACATAACTACTTATTTCACCTATGGGGACAATTCCCTCTTACAAAGTTAGAAAGGAGACTCACCTCGCTCAAAAGATCCATAACCGGCATTCCACGCCCTTCCGAAGACTCGAATCGATGCTAAATGCTCTAAAGCTAGCCAATAATTATGCAAATCCATTAATATATGCTCAATTACTCATTACAATCCAATTTTGAACAATTCCTAACCCCGATCGAAAAGTTGACAAAAACGCCCTCGGGCCCACGTGCCCGGATTCCGAAATTTTTCGAAGATAAAGTTTACCCATAACCTCACGAACTCAAATATATAATTTACTCTTAATTTCATATCCAAAATCGTGGTCAAAATCCAAGAATATCAATTTTCCAGGTTTTCCCTTAAACCCCAAGTTTCTACCAATTTTGTGCTCAAATCCGTACATAATCAATGTATTTAACTCAAGATAGGTGGGGATAGCTTACCTTATCGTTGATGATGAAAATCCCCTCTTGAAACCCTCCAAGAATCGCCCAAGCCAAGAAAATATGAGAGAAAATGGCCAAATCCCGATGTTAAAAGAACTTACTGCCTCCAGCACTTCCGGACCTGCGGTCCATTGACCGCTTCTGCGGTTCCGCAGATTCGGCCTTTCTACCGCTCCTGCGGTTTCTCACCAGGCCCTCCTTTCCGCTTCTGCGACTCGACCTCCGCAGGTGCGGTCCCGCTTCTGCGGTTGCATGACCGCATCTGCGGTCCCTTCACTTCTGGTCCAAAAACCGCATCTGCGGCTCCTCTGGCCACTTTTGCGGTTCCGCACCTGCGGCCCAAGTCTCGCAGGTGCGGTTATACCAGCAACCAGCAACTTCAGCCTTTCAAAAATTCTATTTTTGATCCGTTAACCACCCGGAATCCACCCGAGGCCCCCGGAACCCCAACCAATCATACCAACCAATCCCAAAACACATTACAGACTTGCTCGAGGCCTCAAATCATATCAAACAATGCTAAAACCACGAATCGACCTCCAATTCAAGCTTTATGAACTTTAGAATTTCAAACTTCTACTTCCGATGTTAAACCTATCAAATCACGTCCGATTGACTCTAAATTTTTGCACACAAGTCATATTTGACATCACGGACCTACCCCAACTTTCGGAACCGGATTCCGACCCCGATATCAAAAAGTCCACTTCCGGTCAAACTTCTCAAAAACCTTCAAATTTCTATCTTTAGCCAAATGACTCCTAAATGACCCACGGACCTCCAAATTCACTTCCGATCGCGCTCTCAACACTAGAATCACCATACGGAGCTACTCCCAGACTCGGATTCCCAAACGGACATCGATAACACTGAAATGCACTTCAACCAAACTTATGCAATTTATTCCAAAATGCTAACTTCCACAATAGGCGCCAAAATGCTCCCGGGTAATCCAAAACCCGATTCGGGCATACGCCCAAGTTCGAAATCATCATACGAACCTGCTGGAGCCTTCAAATCCCAATTCCGAGGTCGTCTACTCAAAAATCCAATCCTAGTTGATTATTTCAACTTAAAGCTTCCGAAATGAGAATTCTCCTTCTGAATCAACCCCGAACTTCCCGAAATTCAATTCCGACCACGCGTACAAGTCATAATGCCTGAATTGAAGCTGCTCATGGCCTCAAACTGCTGAACGGCGCGCTCGAGCTCAAAACGACCGGTCGGGTCATTACACGACATGAGGGGCCCTAAGAAAAAAAATGAAACAAAATGACCATTTTAACGTAAACAACCCTTCAACACTTCCTAGGAAGATTTCAAGGCTATCACGGCAAGATGGCTGGACAAAGGGAAAAATGGTCAAAGAAAGCTATTTTTTACGAAAACGGCCTTTCGGTTCTTCCGACGAAGGTTTTAAGGCTGTCTCGGAAAAAACGGCTGGACACATGAGTGATATAATAAAAATAGAAAAATTTACTATTTTTTACGAAAACAGGCCTTCGGGGCTCCAGAGGAGGGTTTTAAGGTTGTCTCGGACCATCAAAGGATGTGGTACAATGGATGTGACTGTTCCTCTCTTAACCAGAGGTCTCGAGTTCGAGCCCTGGGTATGGAAAAATTCTTGGTAGGGAGCGCTTCCCCCCGAAAGGGGCCCTACGCGGCGCGAATCCGGATATAGTCGGGCTCCAATGCGGGTACCGGACACCGGGTGGGAAACCAAAAAAAAAGGTTGTCTCGGCAAAATGATCAGACATAGGGGCAAAACAGTAAAAATTATCGCAAAGGAGGAAAATGACCATTTATTCGAGAACAACTCTTTGATACTTCCGAAAAAGATATTAGGGTTGTATTGGGAAAAAAACCCAGATGCAATGACAAAATGACAAAAACGGCAAAACTGTCGATTTATTATTATTAAAATTTTTTTTGAATAATATTATGGACACATCGATTTTTGAAAACTTTTGCAAAAATGGAGGACGGACCTGATGGAGATTGCCTACGTATCCCACTGGATTTGTGAGAATCAGACCCGAATAGTTCAAACAAGACTTCTGAAAAAAATTGACCAATTTTGAAAATTTTGATTATTACGTTTCTTAAAAAAAAATACCTTACATCAAACCACCTCGAAAATGTTAGAAAACAATAGGGTATTTGTAGCGAACCAAGGGGAATGATATTTTTTATTTATTTATTTCTAACTCCGCTCTAATTTTTCTAATGTCGGTCAACAATCCAAACAAGCCTTCCAAATGATGTAGCAAATAGCACATAAGTGAGCATGGTGGTCTCAAAAAGGATACCTTTCCTTTACCAGCCCGACACCTGTGTCGAGCTTCGCTAAGTCGAATGATGCAACAAAACATCCTACGAGGGATAACCAGGCATGTGGCTTATTTTTCTAGGTTTTAAAATCTTATAGGAGAAGGTATATAAACCTGGCTTACCCGGGCGGACAACCCAAGCCGAGGAGCGTCACTGTTCCGGCCGTAGAACGGTTCCGGCTTTACTAGTTGTTCTCCCTGCCTAAACATGTGTGACTAAATCCTTCATCAAGAGCAGGTCTGCACACTGGCTTTATCTCAAACGGAAAATTTTGTGGAGCTGGTCAGCACACACAACACTATTACTTATCAGAAGACTCAGATGGGGTGCGAGAGAAGATAGTTTATATATACAGTTCATATAATATCAAAGCAGTAAATTAGCGACAATTAGCGGATTAGGGTCACATACACAGTAATATCCAAAAATAATAAAAGCCTAAAATTAATCAATGTACAAGCTCGAATTCTTATAGGTCCCCAGTGGAGTCGCCAGTGACCCCTTTTATCTCCCCGCAAAATATATTATGTGATTGTTGTTGGTTAAAGAGTTTTTCTAATTAAAGTGTTATTTTTAAAATAGAAATTATTTTTATAGAGTCGCCACTTGGAATTGATTTTTGGGTGTTCCAAGTTACCGTTTATTTGAATCCCTATTCAAAGGAAGATTTGAATCTTTAATTATTGCTCTACGAAAATAGAGTCCGGGTAAGGAATTCTGTTAACATGGGAGAAGGTGTAAGGCATTCCCCGAGTCCCGTGGTTCTAGCGCGGTCGCTTTTATTGACTAAAAATGCCTTGAATTAATTTGGACAAACTATTATTTACATTAAATTATTATTGCCCGTTATCGCTTAATAATTAATCGAATTTTATTATTTTTGACCTAGGAGCATGTAAGCACACAAGGTCTTTTTATCATGTGTGTTTAACCAAGGAACGGTTATGAACACATGGCTAAAAGTGATTTGTTATTTAGAGAGTCAAGTAGCGAGAATGCACACATGACTATTTTTATTACCTAAAGATGACCAAGGATCGTGTGTGGTCTATATTTGGTGCGTCCTAAAATTGCCTAGCGTTTAATTAATTTATTAAAGGTTATTAAGTTATTAAATTTGTAAAAAATTTGATTTTTGAAATTAATTAGTAGGAAAATATAGTAAATTAATATTGGGCAAGCTTTAATTATTTAGAGATTTTTACACTGTAGGGCTCTTATAAAATAGTATTTACATAAATGTTACTATAGTTGGATTATTCCATTAATAGCATATTTTATTACAAATAAGCAGCATATGTAAATAAAATACTATAGTATTTAACAACGTATTTATTTTCTAACTCTTCCTAATAATAAGAGATTATGTTTAAATTCTTGATATCTTATTTCTCTTTCTCTCTCACAATAAATAATCAGTGAGAAGATTTCTCTTCTCTCCTAGGGAGAACTTTCATGTCTTTTCTTTTTTCAGTAGAAGTTCTTCCCATCACTTATTAATTTAACTTTACTTTTTCGAAAATGATTCTCAAATACTACTGTTGCTTTCTCACACACTTCGGCAAATCTTACCAACGCAAAAGTTAAACCAAATATTTCTTTCTCCTCAATATTTTTTATTCTTCAATGATATATAATTTGGTTTATTATATAGAGTATCATCACTTGCCACATGACCAAGTGTTCAAGTATAAAATTTCTTTCTGATATGTTGTCATCGCTCATCGATATGGCAGATTTTTCCAAATATTAACAACACGTCTGTTTTATAATATGACATATTAAATATAAATATTTATATATACTTTATACCTATAATATACCAAAAATATTACATAACAACATTTCAATTAAAAACATAACTTATTTATACGATGTTAAATACACACAATTGAGTATGTATTATAATGAGATTATACCTCAAAAGTATATTTATACAAAGGGGATTTCTGATTTTTTTTTTACAATATTTTATTTTTATGTTGAATAGTTTTACCTTTTTCAGCAAACTATACATTTAATATATTTATAAGATATTATATTGTAAAAGTTTTATATAATTTTAATATTCCTTCATTAAAATAAATCACTATTAACTGAAATTATAATGTGGATATAATGTAAATGTTTCATCAAAATATTTCATCTATTACTCTTCAGCTTCCATCAATATATATTCGTATAAAAGAATATAATGTAAATTATACTGTGAATATTATGTAAATATTCTATTAAGTTATTTCACCTTAAAAGAAAATTAAAAGAAAGACGAAAGGCCAGAAGATAGGAGAGTCAGTGTGTTAGTTACTTGACTCCTAGAATTTTGAATGAATATGTATAATTTCTGTTAAGTGACGAAGGGAAGGAAAATAAGAGAGTTTAAATTGAAGAAAAGAAAGATAAATGTTAAAAGAGAATCCCTACAAATAAGCAAAAACAAATGGAATAGATTTCGGAGGATTTACAGATTAATGATAACTTAGTTCCTACAAATAAGCAAAAAAGGTTATGTTTCTCTTAAGGAATGACATTAATTAGGTGCCATTTTATTAATTACTTAGATGCCATTTTGTTAATTACTTACTACTGCCATGATTCTGTTAAATTTTCTTAAATATGGTCTACTTTTGTTTTGGGCCATCTTATTGAAAATATGGGGCTGCTTACTAAAAAGATATGGGCCAGCTTTGTTATGATTTGGAACGGAAGAATTAATTTAATTAATTCAATCTTTTATATACTCAATCTTACCACCCTGCCTGATTCACAGGGTGATTTTTAAAAATAGCCAGATTTATAACTGGTCGTTCAAAAATAGCCCAATTTCAAAAGTAATCGAAATTTAGCCACTTTTTATGTAAAGATAAATCTGAGCGAAAACACTGTTCAAAACCCAGAAAATACTCCACTATATTATGCTGGAGTTCCAGCATTAGTATACTTGAACTCCATCATATTATACTGGAGTTCCAGGATAGTATGCTGGAACTCCAGCATAATATAATGGAGTTCCAGCATAAATACACTAGAACTCCAGCATAATATACTGGAGTTCCAGCAAGTATAATGGTCCAGTATAATATACTGGAGTTTGGAGCACCAGTGCTCCAGTCTCCAGTATATTATACTGGAGCCAGCAAAGTATACCGGTCCAGCATAATATGCTGGAGTTCATACACAAGTGCACCGAACTACAGTATATTATGCTGGACCGGTCTCTATTGCAGCAAAACGGTGACTATTTTTCATTGACTTGGTAAACGCTGGCTATTTTTGATTGACCAGTCCGAAAACTGGCTATACCGTGAAATTTTGGCTGATTCACACCATGTCATTATCCAATGAATTCCGAAAGATTAATCTCAAATAAAGTTACTACTTAACAGAGGATGATTCAACTAACGAGCTAACTCTATACATTTTCACAGTTTCATAAATAACTGATCAATGACAAAAGAAATATTTTTCAACATTTGAAAGGAAAGTGAAAATTAGTTGAGGAAATTACCAAGTCAGCAGAAAATGAAATATCATCGGAGAATTGTCACGACCCAATTTCCCTCCGTAGGATGTCGTGACGGGTGCACCTAGTCTCTGAAACTAGATAAGCCTAGCCCTTGCTGAATTACTAGAAGAATTTAACCATTAACTACTAAATATGAAATAGAAACCTTTATACACAACTTACAATTCCCAAATCGGTACTACAAGTCATAAGCTCTACTGAGTTGACTAGAAGAATCCCTAAATACAACCGTTCGGAATGGAAATTAAACAGTACAAGTATAATATTAGAATGTGACTCCGAGGTCTGAGAACACGACGACAAGTTTACCTTGATTCTCCACAGCAATACTCGACCAGCCAGCAAATAATCAACAACAACCATGACACCTAGATCTGCACAAAAATGTGCAGAAGCGGTATAAGTACACCACAGCGGTACCCAGTAAGTATCAAGACTATCCTCGGTGGAGTAGTGACGAGGGACAGTCAAGACACTTACCAGACTAAACAACCTGAATAAGTATGATGGTGAACTGACAGAGAAAACAATATTAATATAAAGCTAAGCGGGATAAGGAATACAAAACCATACTTACAATGATACACTAGTAACAACAATGTTTAAATGGAAGCAGTTAGGTAATAACTATGTAGAGTAAGCTGAACATAGTCTAAGTCCGGTGAAACCAATAAAATAAAACCAGCAACAACTCAATAAGAACAACCGCTTTCACACCAAGTCTGTTCAAGCGTTTCCACGAGGTACCGAACCTCATAATCGCAACTCACGGGTCCCAATCCTTGAACCCTAATCACTTGGCATCTTGTGATCGCATTTTAATCCATAACCGCATGGACGACTCATGCGCCGGAGAACAACTCTCACACAGAAGGCAAGTAGACAAGAATACATGTAATGGTCAATAACGTCAGGATTCATCTTCTTAAACTGATATAGTTGATTAATCTACGTGTAAGCTTGTGCAAGTGTCTTTCCATAATCCAAGTCAACAAACAAGAGTAAAGACAATGAATGGAACATAAGAAACGATGGTCACAATATACAATGTAAATAAGATAGAAATGAAGTGGACGTTACGACCAGGACAACAAGATTAGCTACATAGAACTGAGAAAATAGAACAACACGGAGGAAAACAATTAGTAGTATGCTAAAAAATCAACAATCAAATACAAGTACACAGAAAAGGGGAAATGACAACAGATCCCTCCCGAGGTACCGCCTCGTAGTCTCAAATAGAAAATGAATCACAACTTTTCTTATATCACTGCGGGTACCTTTATATTTAGTTTTAAAAATTATTTACCCGAAATAGCATCCCGCGTCTTAGCCCACATGCGTTTCAACACCCAGACCTTATACCACCGCATATTAATAACAACATCACGATAGAAATCTCGCGCAACACAATAGCAACCGCACGGCAGAAACCTCGTGCAATACAATAACAACCACATGGCAGAAACCTCGTGCAATATAATAACGACCGCACGACAGAAAACTCGTGCGACACAATAACAATCGCACGACAGAAACCTCGTGCAACATAGTAACAACCGCACGACAGAAACCTTGTGCAAACACAACACTGAATACAATAGCAACAACGAAAATAACACAAGAATACGACAAGTAAATCAACTCAGGAACTCCAGAACACAAAGAGACGGAAGAGCAAACTCACAAGGAAAGACACAACAGGGAAGGTCTTGACTTTTAAATTTAATACATTTCAGTTCCTTTTTAAAATTTTTGAGTAATTACCAAGCTGACTTTTGAGAATATGGGTATTATATGAAGGACTTATTCAATAAATTTTATTTTAATTTGAAAAAGTTTCCGGGGCTTACACCTTAATAAAAAAACGTGCCTCAAACGCCTGGGCGTACATCTGGGTACGCCCCGAATTGCTGGGCATATGCCTCTTGAGACTTTCGCCCCACACCATCGCCTTGGGGCGTTTTTGGTGCGCTTTGCTCCTAGGCTTGACCAGAAAATGCCTTTTAAAACACTGGTCACGACCCAATCTTCCCCCGTAGGATGTCATGACGGCACCTAGTCTCTAAGACTAGGTAAGCCTAGCACTTACTGAATTATAAGAAGAATTTAACCATTAATTACTAAATATGAAATAGAAACCTTCATACACAACTTACAATTCCCAAAATCGGTAGTATAAGTCATAAGCTCTACCGAGTTTACTAGAAGAATCCCTAAATACAACTGTTCGGAATGGAAATCAAACAGTACAAGTACAAAATCAAAAGGTGACTCCGTGGCCTGTGAATGCGACGACAGCTTTACCTTGAGTCTCAACAGCAATACTCGACCAACCAGCTAATAATGAACAACAATCGTGGCACCTGGATCTGTACAAAAATGTGTAAAAATGTAGTATGTGTACACCAGAATGGTACCTAGTAAGTAACAAGACTAACCTCGGTGGAGTAGTGATGAGGGACATTCAAGACACCTACAGAACTAAACAACCTGAATAAGAATGAAGGTGAACTGACAAAGAAAACAATATTAATATAAAGCTAAGCAGGATAAGTAATACAAAACCATACTTACAATGATACACTAGTAACAACAATATTTAACAGGAAGCAATCACGTAATAACGCTGTAGAGTAAGCTGAACACAGTCTAAGTCCGGTGAAACCAAATAAAGGAAAACCAATAACAACTCAATAAGAACAACCGCTTTCACACCAGGTCTGTTCAAGCATTTCCACGAGGTACCGAACCTCATAATCACAGCTCACGAGTCCCAATTCTTGAACCCTAATCACTTGGCATCTTGTGCCCATATTTCGATTCATAACCGCATGGAAGACTCACGCGCCGAGAGAACAACTCTCACACAGAAGGCAAGTAGACAAGAATACATGTAATGGTCAATAACGCCAGGATTCATCTTCTTAAACTGATATGGGTGATTAATCTACGTGTATGCTTGTGCAAGTGTTCTACCACAATCCAAGTCAACAAATAAGAGTAAAGACAATGAATAGAACATAAGAAATGATGGACACGAAATATAGAGTGTAAATAAGACAGCAATGAAGTGAATGTTACGACCAATACAACAAGATTAGCTACATCGAACTGAGCAAATAGAGCAACACGAAGGAAAACAATTAGTAGTATGCTAAGAAAAACAACAATCAAAGACAAGTGCACAGAAAAGGGGAAATGACAACAAATCCCTCACGAGGTACGGCCCTGTAGTCTCGAATAGTAAAATGAATCACAACTTTCCTTATATCACTGCGAGAGCCTTTATATTTAGTTTTGATAATCATTTTCCCGAAATAGCATCTAGCGTTTTAGCCCACCTTATCACACCGCATGCGTTTCAACACCCAGACCTTATACCACTGCATGCATATCAATAACAACAACACGGCAGAAACCTCGTGCAACACAATAGCAAACGCACGGTAGAAACCTCGTGCAACACAATAACAACCGCACGACAGAAACCTCGTACAACACAATAACAACCGCACACTAGACCCCTCGTGCAACACAATAACAACTGCATGGCAGAAACCTCGCGCAAACACAACACTGAATACAACAGCAAAAAGGACTATAACACAAGAATACGACTAGTAAATCAACTCAGGAACTCTAGAACATAAAGAGACGGAAGAGCGAAATTACAAGGAAAGACACAACAGGAAATAATGGTACAACATAGCAATAATTCAACATGGAAGAGATACTGTGTAGCATTGATTTCACATAAGTACAATTCAACGATTAGAGGAATAACATGAATCAATGACTCCAATTAAGGGTAAGTAACAATGATAAGGGATAACAAAACTTCAATTAGGGAGGAGCAATTACGGAAGAGATAATAATAACTTCAATCAAGGATAAACGATTACGGGAAGGATCACATAGCAATAAAAAGAGGCAGCAACTTCAATTAAGGCTCATAAGAGTTTAATCGGCAATAAGGGTAAAACATGGAGCAATTAATTCCAAGTAAGACACGTAACGATGGATTTAGTAAATGTGGAATTTAACATGAGAACACAACTTCATATTTAATGGACATAAGAACCTAAGAGCCCTAAACGGTCAAATTTCCACAAATAAGCCCAAGCACGTACTCGTCACCTCGCGTACACGGACTTCACATGGCACAATTAGCATCAAAGACTCAAATCCTAAGGGGTAGTTCCCCCACACAAAGTTAGGCAAGATACTTACCTCAAAGAAGCTAGGCCGTTACTCTAAAATTAACTTCTCGAGTGGAATAACCTCCGAACGGCTCAAATCTAGCCAAAATAACTTAAAATCATAAAGAAAACTCATAGTAAACAAATTCCGGGTAATAAAGCTTAAATCTTTAACAAGGACTAAAAGTCAACCCCCAGCCCGCACCTCGGGACCCAATAAAATTTCCAAAACCCGAAAACCCATTCCGACACGAGTTCAACCATACCAAATTATCAAATTCTGATACCAATTCATCCCTCAAATCATCATTATACATTTTAAAAGATTTTTACAAATATTCCCAAATTTCCAACTTAATTCACTAATTAAATGATGAAAATAGAAATGGATTCATGAAATATAACAAGATTCGGGTAGAGAACACTTACCCCGATGAGTTGCTTAAAACCCCACGAAAAAATTCCCAAAACCGGGGTCTACAACTCAAAAATATGTTAAAAATATCAAACCCTCGGCCTATATGTGATTCTACCGAGGCTTTTTGGCATTTGCGAACAGAAACGTCGCATCTGCGGCCTCGCATTTGCGAGAAAAATTCGTATTCGCGAACTCAACTTCCCAGGCCTAGGTCCACATCTGCAGAAAATACAGTTGCACCAGCGACATCGCAGAAGCTCCAAAAGGAGCGCAGAAGCGAACAACTTCGCATCTGCGATCGCTGGACCGCAAAAGCGGCCATCGCACCTACGTGTCAATCTCCGCAGAAGCTCCCTCCCTCCCAGGCTACTATGATCGCAGAAGCGGCCAGGATCACGTAGAAGCGGAGCCATACTTGCGCTCCAAAAAATGTCGCAGGTGTAAAGCACCAGAACCAGACCTGATCACAAGTATGAAAAATTATCCAAAACTCGTCCGAAACACACTCGGGCCCCCGGGACCCCGTACAAGCATACCAACAAGTTTCATAGCATAACGCGGACCTACTCGAGGCCTCAAATCACATCAAACAACGTTGGAACTACGAATCGCACCACAAATCGAACTTATGAAATTACAAATTTTCCAACTTTAAAAACTCGTGCCGAAACATACCAAATCAATCCGGAATGATGTCAAATTTGCATGCAAGTCCGAAATGACATAACAAGGCTAACCCAACTCTCGGAATCGCATTCTGACCCCAATATCACAAAAGTCAACTCTCGGTCAAACCTCCCAACCTTCCAAAACTTCAACTTTTCAATTTGCGCTGAAATGCTTCAAGTTACTCTACGGACCTCCAAATCCAAATCCGGACGCACTCCTAACTCCAAAACCACCATATGAAGCTATTGGAACCATAATAATTCCATTTTGGAGTCGTCTACATAAAATTCAAGTTCTGGTCAACTCTTACCGGTTCAGCTTCTAATGCAAGAATCTTTCTTCCAAATTGACCCCGAATCATCTGAAAACTGAACTCGACCACACGTACAAGTCATAACACACAATACTATTCTGGTTGAGACCTTATGCCGCCGTACGAGACATTAATTCTCAGAACAACTAGCCGGGTCGTTACAAGAATAAAATAGATTTTAACAAATAAAGTCAACAAAAATAGCAACGTAACAGCAGCAGAAACCAGCAAAATAAACCCGAAATGATCCATTTAGGAACTAAACAGACTTTCAAGGAAAGAAGAGACCATAAACTCGCTATAAGAACCTTTATATTTTTGAAGTATTCTTTGCTCTCATAAACTCACTTAAAAAAACTCTCAAATTTCCTGTTGTTTTTGTCTCCAAAGTTTCTTTAATGTATAGAGTGTGTAAAAGATATGTTCTTTAGGTGTGATAGAGTGTGTAAAAGATGTGTTCTTTAGGTGTGATAGAGTTTGTAAAAGATGTGTTCTTTAGGTGTGATAGAGTGTGTAAAAGATGTGTTCTTTAGGTGTGATAGAGTGTGTAAAAGATGTGTAGAAATGAGGAAAATAACCCTTCTTTATATCGGAGAAGAAAGGACCTTGAGATAGATTTTGTTTGGCCACAAATCAGTCCAAAATGATTTTTGACCAAAAATCTGTCCAGAACCAGAATGTTGTCCAATGAATAGTTTTCCTCACCAAATCTGGACAGTGGTTTGGAGTATTATACTCCAAAATAGTCCTCAATAGTAAAAGCAACCAAACAAAGGCCTTACACTAAAGTACCCCCTTCTACCCTTCAGTTCACTATTTAGCTCAAATATTCAGAGCCTAAAACAACCAAGACAGTCCTTATTATGAACTACTACCAATCAGAAGCAATACCATTAGTGGAATATCAATATAGAATGCAACAACATGGCTATCAAACCAAACAAACAAGCTTATAAACTAACTAACATGTCTCTCAAAATACTGAAACCAAAACAACATCAACACATAAACTAATTAAAACCAAACAAATAAACAATAGCAGTGATTGACCAAACTAGTAAAAAGAAACAAAATAATATAGCTAACTCAATTATAGACGACTAAAGTAATTCACCAAGAGACGACTAACATCACTGATTCACAACTAACAAACGACTAACTAATACAACTAACTCAAACAAACGAGTAACCAAATTGACAAGTGATTATGCCGAAAAGATGAAACTTTAGTTAATTAGCACGACGAGCTAAACATGAACTAACATAAATTACACTTGAAGTTTACAAACTTGAATTCATACCTAATTTCAATACCACTAGTAGAAGTTATGAGATAAGAATCCGATTGAAACAATGAACTAACAGAACCAACAATATAATACTTCAAAATCATCAAATGATGACTTAGATCACTAATTAAAGAAAAAATAGAACTTAAACTAAACAAACAAAAACAATCTAAAATCAGTCAACAAAGGAAAACATAAAATCGATGAACAAGGAATTAGGATTTTAACCAACAAAGGAATTCGATATCGATCCCAGCAGTGAGACAATGTCGAGAACCTCGAGTAGCGGCTGTCCGACCTTGGAACGCTCGCTTCGTTCCGGCAGACGCTAAAACAAATGAATTTCAGTGTCATACCCAAAAGAAATGAGGGTCTTTAGGTGGAAGATGTCTAAAAATTGAGGGTTAGTGGTGCGGTCGTCCTACAGTGAAGGTGGTGGGACAGCAGTGGGTTGGTGGACGGCGGGGCCAGGTCGTAGTATCGGCTTGAAACTAACATGAATCAGTAGCTCTTCAAGAGTTGTATCCAAATGTATGTGTATTATGAGATGGGGATGGATAGAAATTGACTAATTTCAAAAGAAATTGGGGCTAGGGTTTCGGCCAAAATGGGATTCGTGAGGGTGGAGAGAGATTTAGGAAATTTTGGGGTTGGATTTGAAAAGAGAAGGTTGAGATGAGGAGGGGTAAAAGTTTGGTGGCCACTACAGCGAATTGCTCCATCCACCCCCTGTCATTGTCATCATCCATGCTGGTGAGCAAAGCATGGTGACCACGTTTGCTGAAGTTTATCATTCCCCCACGAAAAATCTTGGGTGAATAAAGGTTCATCAGTCGAGCCAGGGAGAGTTCTTCCCCGTCTCCTGGCATAGTCGTCGAAACAAGCAATAGTTCGCCATACAGAAGGTCTCACTTATGCCAAGCAAACTTGGTAACAATGGAAAAACTCCAAGATAATGGAGTCAAGCCCCCTGCTCAATGAGAACGGTCCCAAAGTAAAGAGATACGTATAAACATATGTAAAACCCTTCTAAAAGAAGGTTACCCGCTCTGCCAGATCAGGAGCGATGATGTTTAAACTTTGACAGCTATAATTTTCCTTCATAGTAGGGATGTTGGAAGGACAAATAGAAGAAGGATACACACCAACATCCCATGTTCGGGGGTTAGCAGAAGGGTACTTCTCTTCAAAGTCCTTAGTTATAATAAGCCTTCTGGAATAATGGTGCTCACCGTGGAAGGAGCAGCATCATCAACACTTCCTTCGTTCTTTGAAGAACTGGATTTTTGGAAGAAGAAACCATATTTAGTAGATGAGAGAAAATATTTTTTTCTGATGAAAAGGTTAGAGAGAGTTGAAAATAGGTATGAGTTGAGTAAATAGAGTTTGGAAAGTTATGAAGTGTAAATGGAGAAGGTTGATGCGTGTAAGTAAATGAATAGGCAGCTAAAATCTTGGCCATAATTACCTTGGTAACTGGCAAAAGTGCTGCTGAATCGTGGGATGACACGTGTTTGGGGCATTAAATACGGAGAGACGTGCATCTAATCAACCGTCAGAAACTTTTCAGAGGGGGTCAGGGAATTTTCTTCCAAGAAAGATATCTTTACCAACTTCCCGGTGACACAAGGTTATGCCATCAAAAATCAGGGGGACTATCTGTATAAGGTAAAATATGTTCATATTAAATGCTCGCATGATAAAGTGACACATGGAGCCGAAGAAAAAAGACAATCAGGTCCGAAGGTAACGATCTCATTTGTTACCGAAGAGAATGGTATTCATAAAAGCGAAGTAAATGCGTGTCACCCAGTAGCATTTAATGGAGAATATTCTATAGCATTAAGTATATGGTCCGCTATAGAAAATATGGCATTAACTGCCTACTATTATACATTCTTCAATGACCCTCATAATGCTCATTAAAGAGGGGCTTGATCTTAGGAGTTTATTTCCTAGGTGCATGTAACGACCCAACCGGTCGTTTTGAGCTCTAGCGCATCGTTTGGTGGTTTGAGTAGCTTCACTTCAGGTATTATGACTTGTGTGTGTGGTCGAAATTGAATATCGGGAAGTTCGGAGTTGATTCGGATGGAAAATTCTGAATTCGAAAGCTTTAAGTTGGAAGAGTTGACCATGGTTTGACTTTTGAGTAAACAAACTTGGAATTGGGATTTGAAGGTTCCAAAAGGTTTGTATGATGATTTCAGACTTGGGCATATATTCGAGTTGAGTATTGGGTCGCCCGGGAGCATTTCAGCTTATTGTGGAAAGTTGGCATTTTTAAGGCTTTAGAATTTTTTTAGTTTGATTTGAAATGAATTTTGGTTTTATCGACGTCTGTTTGGAGTTCTGAGCCTTGAAATAAGGTCGTATCATGATTTCTGACTTGCACACAAAATTTGGCGTCATTCCAGGATGTTAAGCATAATTCGGACGCATTCGGCGAAGTTTGAATGTTTGAAAGTTTAAAGAAAGGTTTCGATCGTTGATTTATGGTTTTGATGTTGTTTGGCATTATTTGAGGCTTCGAATAAGTCTGTATTGTGCTTTGGGTTGTGTTGGTACATTTGGATGGGGTCCCCAGGGGCCTCGGGCTTGAAACAGATTGAAAACAGATTGAAACTTAGAATTTGGGACATGTTGTTGTTGCTAAAGTCTGTTTTAATCGCACCTGCAGAAGAAGTGTCCACAGGTGCGGTCACGCAGGTGCATAGAGGGCCATCGTAGGTGCGAATTTGGTGGAGGAGGTCGAGGAGCGCAGGTACGAGTAAGACTCCGCACCTGCAAAGTCGCAGTGCGGAGAAGGGGTCGCGGAAGCGGTCTTGGGCGAGAGGCTCTGGTTGCGCAGGTGTGAGGGAATTTCGCACCTACGAGCTTGCAGGTGCGGCTGTTGGTCGCATAAGCGTGAAGAGGCCTTGTGCTGATAAAGCGCGGAAGAGAATTTTTTGTCGCAAAAGCGACGGCGCAGGTGCGGCTGGATGTCCGCTGGTGCGAAAGTCGCTGGGCAGAAGGGTTCTTTTAAATCGAGACTTAGCTCTCATTTCTCTCATTTCTCACTTGGATGGCCGAATTTGGGGAGCTATTTTGAGGTGTTTTTCATCGAGCAACTCGAGGTAAGTGATTTCCCTCTATTACAAGTTAAATACTTGGATTTTATAAAGGTTTTAACATGGAAATTCATGAAAATTACGGAAATTTAACCAGAAACCTAGAATTGATGATCTTTGCCACGATTTTGGAAATGGAATTGGGTATAAATTCTTGGCAAAACGGCTTCGTAGCCACTTAAACTTGCACCTAATTTTCAGCCCAGTAAATAAACTTTCAGCTTTCCCATTTAAGCACCTGAACCTGTATATTTGAGAATTAATAAACCTGTTTGACCGTTGACCATACACATGTGGAATATGTTAGTCCTAGTCAGCTGCTTTGCGTGTTTTTCACGTCAACCTGGAGCGTCAAGCTCCTTTTTCAATCCCAGTGGTAATAAGGGTATTTATTTAAAGACTTTCTTCTTCCTTATTGGAGAAAAGCCCTAGACCTCCATTGTTAAAGCACTGTAGCAGCACTTTTCTTCACATTTTTCCACTCGTTCAAGTCAATTAGACAAGAATTACTGCACTCTCGGCAGTAACAAAATCAGTTGAACTTCTCGTCAGTTCTCTACCCAGTTCTCAAGTAATGTCCTTCCAATTCAAACTAGGAGGGGAAGGGAGAGGGGTAGGGGCAGTTGTTCTAAACAATTGACATCACTGTCAAGTTAGATTATATATTGACCTTGGTTAAGATGTGGCTTCTTTTCCTCTTTCGTCATCACTCAAGTTTTTATGCCTTAAAAAATAAAAGAGAAAAACGTGACTCGGGAAGAAGAGAAGATCCGACTAAAGGAGAATCGTATTGATTGACTTCTACATTTTCCACTTAACACCGTATCTGCTCTTGATAGGCACTTCGTGGAAAACGGGGGGAACATCACTAATCTACTAACAAGCCATTGTTATCATCTCCTATCACTATTGGCAACCGTTGGCAATTTTTATTTATTGTTCCTTTTGTTTTGCTGGATGTATCATTCTTTGGATTTTCATATTATTGCAGACGGCTTGTTTAGTCTAGCGCCTTCCACGTGCAGGGTTTTAACTAGTCTTTTACTGACTGGATTGCCACGTTTTTATGAATTTGTTGTACGCGCTATGTTTTGACTTGCAGA
The DNA here is from genome assembly GCF_001879085.1 of Nicotiana attenuata. Lineage (NCBI taxonomy): Eukaryota > Viridiplantae > Streptophyta > Magnoliopsida > Solanales > Solanaceae > Nicotiana > Nicotiana attenuata. Next base: position 92,294 of record NW_017671076.1, on the reverse strand, counting down.
GGGGTTTATTAATTCTCAAATACACAAGTAAAGGTGCTTAAATGGGAAAGAAGAAAGTTTATTTATCGGGATGAAACAGGTGCAAGTTTAAGTGGCTACGAGGCCTTTTTGCTAAGTTCTATACTTGAGTTCGTAATGATATGGGTAATGTTTATCTTCAGAAATTTTCGAAATCCGGGCGCGTAGGCCCGGGGGTTGACTTTGTCGACTTTTCGACTGGGGTTGAGAATTATTATAAATTGTTAAATTATACACATTGGAGTATATTTTGATTGATTTGGCGTTTTTTGACTAGTTTCAGAACGTTTGTCTTTGAGTTGTGGTGTTAGAGAGGTGTTGGAGGCGTTTATGGAATTTCGGAGCGAGGTAAGTCTCCTGTCTAACCTTGTGAGGTGGAAACTACCCCCTAGGTGATGTAATTGTTATGTGCTACTAGTTGTGGGTACTACATACGCACGAGGTGACGAGAGTCCGTACGTAGCTAAAGCATGTTTATGTCAGGGTAGACTTAGGACTTTATCGTGTAATATTTGAAGTATTTGAACTCATTCCGCTGGCTTAATTAGTTGGATTTATAATTGAAATTGATTTAAAAATATATGTATATACTAGGCCGAGCCTAATCACCTTGAGTTGTTAGTAAGTTATTTGAGATACGGTAAATGTTATATTCACTTTGTGCTCATGTACTGTGTTGTAAGCACGTGTCTCGTAATTCGGTAATTTCCTTCCTTTCTTGTGGAGAGGGCCGAACACCTCTGCATAATCGTGTGTCATATCGCTTGCAGTACGTATATTTACGAGATTATCCCTCCACGGATGCCTGGCATTTTTATGGTATTCCTTATCCGTTTGATAGTGGCACCTGATACATTTGAGCTGTTGAGGTAGAATACGAGACTGAGAAATTCATACCTTTAAAAGAAAATTTTGAAGATTATGTAACTTACAGATTTATCCCATTATTACTGCGTGCTTCATATTTGCTTATGATTTATTACAATGCTTTATTGGACCTCTAGTAAGTGTCGATGTCGACCCCTCGTCACTACCTTTCCGGGGTTAGGATAGATATACTGGGTACGTGTTGATTTACGTACTCATGGTACACTTGTGCACTAAATGTGCAGGATCTAACAAGTTCAATTGGTGGTTATCTTGGCGCGTAGGCGCAACCGCTGAAGAGACTTTATGGTGAGTTGCATTCCAGGCTACGTATCGCGGCCCACAGAGTCTTCATTTCACTATTTACTTTATTCTGTCTTATTTACATTCCAGAGAGATGTTGTATTATGATTGTACTCCTTAGTAAATGCTCATGCACTTGTGACACCGTGTTTTGGGATGTTCTAGAAGTTGTTTGTGTCACACCTCCTTTTTACACCCGAGAGGGGATATAAGGGAGTTTTTCCAATTGAAGTGACATTATTCGAAATGGGATTATTTTATTTCAGAGTCGCAACTTGGATAATTTATTTGGTGTCCCAAGTCACCGGTTTAGTTTTAAATCCCAAATCGATGAGAATCTTGACTTTATTTAAAAGTCTGCGAAACCAGAAATTCTAGATAAGGAATTCTGTTAACCCGGGCGAAGGTGTTAGGTATTCCCGGGTTCCGTGGTTTGAGCACGGTCGCTTTAACTGTTAATAATTGGCGTATTATCTGATTTATTACATGTTTTAAAACTAGTGTGCATTTTTAACTTTATAACCGCTTTTATTTTATTTAAACTATTTTTTAGGATTCATGGAATTATTCTTGAACAAGTTGCGATTGTCGTACACTTGCCGTTTTTTCGGAACACACCACAACCCACGCAACATGAAAAGCACCCGCGATTCGCGACATGTTTATTTTAATCATTGTTATTCGAAGTTGTTATGATCGGGTCACATGAAACGCACACCCGAATTTAGGAATTAGGTATCATGACTATACCACGGGAACCGTATCCATAGTCACGATGATTTATTATAAAACGCGCCTAAAGCAAACTACGAATGTTCAAAGTATTTTCTACACTAGTTAGTATTAATGTGAGGTATGAATTTTATTTGTGTATGACACACCTCAATTTATTTTAAAAAAATTGTATTCAATTTAAAGCAAACTACAAATGCTCATGAAAGTAGTATTTCTAATTTCTAAGTTTGAGATTGATGTGATAGGCTCAAAGTTTATGGATGTCACTTGTGGATACATGTGCCGAGATTAAACCCATTTCTAATCTGCTCGACCCAATGATGCACTAAAACCAACGTCTTGCAGTTTCATGAGTAGAAAGTATTTTGGGATTTTTAGGAAAAAAAAAGTGTGTGATAAATTAATTGAATGACGCGTTAATTCGTAATTTAGTATTTAAACATTTAATGCAAGGGAAGCTGATACTTAATTAGGGATTCAAAGCTGTGTATGATTGAAGGTCCATACTTCGTGTGGTCATGAATGGGCTCAGTTGAATTGGCCCAAAAGAACCTCGCACATGTTCAAAAAGACAAGTCCGAGCACCTTCATTATTTGTAAATGGACCAAGTATGAGGCCCAGTAGGGTGAGGCTTTAGCATTTCAGCAGATACAAGCAACATACGTACTCATATGCAAACAGCAACAAACCCAGTTAAAGGAGAAAAAAAAAACGAAAAAAAAAAGCAACACAAATATTCAACTATTAATGATTTTGCTAACTACAACAGATGAATCAACTAAAATATTGCATCTCCTTTTTCAAACTATCCTTACAAGAATTAATGATTAACAAAAACGATTCTCACACTTTGAACATGAAACTGACTTAAATGAATCAACCATTATACAAATTGTCACGACCCAATTTCCATTATAGGTCGTGATGGCACCCAACATCATTGTCAGGCAAGCCAACGCAGAAAAATCAATAAGTGTTCATTTTACTTTACCAAAATAAGTACCACAATTTCTAAACTTGAAGTTAAAAAAAACAAGTGATAATCAGTAATGTACCAAAATAATTATACAATTCCCAAAAGAAATGTCTACTAATGTGTGTGCCAAGACCTGGTGTTACAAGTGCGTGGGCAGCTAGTAGAATATACAAAAGAATAACACAATCCTACTGTTTGAAATAGAGTAGACAGCCAAAAGTAAAGAAAAGACTCCATCGGGCTGCTGAACGGCATAGGAAGGGAGCAGCTCACCGTGGAATCTCGGCCGGATCAAGGGTATGCACCAGCCTGGTAACCAGATGTACCTGCCTCAGATCCTGTACAATTAAGTACAGAAGTGTAGTATGAGTACATAAACAATATGTACTCAGTAAGTATCCTGTCTAATCTCGAATAAGTAGAGACGAGAGGTCAATATGACACTTACTAGGGTCAAATAATATGATAAATGATATACTAAGCATGGATAGCACAATGATTTACAATATACAGCATGAGACAACTGGTCCTTTACTAGATGATATCACAGTTAACCATTTACATTTCAGGGCATATAACAAAGTTCCGTCCACAGCAATATACCAATCAATAAGCATACGCAAGTAGTGCCGAGGTCGAACGGCCCGATCCAACATAAAAAAAATAAAGTGTGCACTGCCGGAGGGTCGAACAGCGCGAACCATAGATGCATCTATTACCCTGCTCGCGAATCATCCAAGCGACGTGGTCAAATGTATTTAAACACAACGACAGACAGACAAGAATATACATCAGGAGAGCAATTACTCACAAAAATATCAAATTTCTCTTTTAAAGTCCAAGAAAAGATGTTCTTCTTCTTAGAGTCATCTACCACATTCAACATGATTTAAGAAATCCCCAAATTAATCATAGAGTCACAAGAATATCACATAGAGCATGCATTTGGGTCCTAAACTACCCGGACTTAAGCATAATAGTAGCTACGCACGGACTCTCGTCACCTAGTACGTGCGTAGCCCCCACATTTAGTGGCAAATTATTCAATTATTACACCTATGGGGACAATTCCCTCTTACAAGGTTAGATAGGAGACTCACCTCGCTCCAAAGTGTACTTCCAATATCAAGAACGTGCTCAAACCCTCAATTTGGAACCGCACGATCCGAAACTAATTAAATGAAGTAGGAACTAGTCAATACAAGCTCAAGAGTACGCATTTTAATTACTAAAGTAATTCCCCAACCCTTAACACAAGTTTCCAAAAATCCGACCCCGGGCCCACGTGCCCGGATTCCGAAATTTTTCGAAGAAAGTTGTTCTCTATAACCTAAGGATCAATAATATATGATTTCTACTCCATTCCATAACAAATTTCGTGGTAAAATCTAAGTTTCATCAAAACCCTAGGTTTTGCTCTAACCCCTTGATTTCTCCTAATCTTGGTGTGTTAATCTACCCAAAACTCAAGTATTAAACTTAGAAATAAGGAGGATGAACTTACCTCAAGATGCTATGTGGAAATCCTCTCTCAAAAGCTCCCAAAATTGCCGAATGGGTGAGTGAAAAATGGCCAAAATGACTTAGAGCCCATATTAAATGAAGCTCACTGCTTCAGCGATTTCCGCATCTGCGGTCAGGGGGCCATATCTGCGGTCCCGCTTCTGCGAGAGGAAGGTCGCATCTGCGGAATTGGCCAAGCGAGTTGGGACCGCTTCTGCGGTCTTGAAGCCGCTTCTGCGAAGGCACTTCTGCGGCTAACGAGCCGCTTCTGCGATTTTGGCTTGGCCTGCCTTGGCCGCATCAGCGAGGGAGCTACCGCTTCTGCGGTCTCGCACCTGCGGCTGACCAACCGCAGGTGCTGTTATGACAGCAACATGAAGCTTCAGCTCTTCCCAAACTTTCCAACTTCACTCGAGCCTCGTCCGATTGACGCTCGGGGCTCTCGGGCCCCGCCTGAACATACCGACAAGTTTGAAATCATGAAACGGACTCGCCCGAACCTTCGGAACGCCCGAAACAACGCTAAATCTAAGAATCACCCCCTAAAACCAATTGAATCAAATTTATGAACTTCAAGTTCTTAATTCACTTCTAACGTGCCAAAACGTTCTTAAACTACTCGGATTGACACCAAATTTTGCGAGCAAGTCTTAAATGTTATTTTAGACCTGTACCAGGCTCCGGAATCAACATACGGGCCTGATACCAATATGATCAAGCATTATCAAATTTCATTAAATCCTTAGAATTTCAGTTTTAACAATTTCTGATAAAAATTCATTACTCGGACTAGGGACCTCGGAATTCGATTCCGGGCATACGCCCAGGTCCCATATTTTCCTACGGACCCTCCGGGACCGTCAAATCACAAGTCCGGGTCCGTTTACTAAAAATGTTGACCAAAGTCAATCTTAGCCTTTTAAGAAAATCTTAAAGAATCGAGTGTGCTTATTTCAACCCAAACTCCTCCAAATTCCGAACCAACCATCCCCGCAGGTCGTAAATTAGTTAAGGCAAG